>NC_057804.1:512118512-512368841 GCF_018294505.1 Triticum aestivum
ATGTATGTTTAAACAAGTTAACTTGCTGTTTAGTGCAAAACATGATAAAGCACTATTTGGGATCACATATGAGTTCAGAATTTGAATCTTTGGTTCATAATGGCTCAAACTCATCTGGTCATAGTTGCATTAGCCCAACACACTCATTTTGCCATGTCTCAAGCATGTATCATATTGTTGCATAATGTTTGGTTTTGATTGTGTTGTCGGTGCTCTCTGCGGTAGGTTCTGCCCCAGGAAAATACCACGACTACCTGAACGAATACCAGTATCAGACTACGGACCTGCCAGGCAAGCAACCACCCATTTGATCATATCGACAATATCCCATGTTCTCGCTCCTACTCTCATTTACTGCATTTAAGACAACCGTGTTTCAAACTGTTGTGTGCTACAGTAGTTGAACCCATTTCCTCTGCATGACCTGTCATTGCAACAGTAACGAGATGAAACCCACTAGCATGTGTAGGAGTTGATTGAGCCATGTTTGTGTTTCCTACCTTGCTATGCCTGCTATGCTTAGAGTTGTGTCAGGTCTGGTTCATCTGGGTGATGGGCTAGAGTGAAATGATCATGTCGGTAATGAGAGTGATGTGTTGAACACGATTTGGTAAAGGTATCGATGAGAGGCCATGTAGGAGTACATGGTGGGTTATTTCATTGGAACCATCCTTAAGCACTGAGATCTGTATGTGTGATTTAAGAATCAGCTACTACCATGCATTGGGCCTGAAACCAATGGACCCTCTCGGCTTCTTAACCATCCTAGTCCTTTGTCCAGGAGTTGCAAGTAGTTTCTGGTGTTTGTAGTATACTGGAGACCATGGGCAGCGCCGACCCTCGGGTGCGCTATAATGGTAGGTATGTGGCATGGTATATCGGATGCCCGTTTGGTATCTCGGGAACCCTACACACATCGTTCGGGGTCATATGTGGAAACCTCGGTCGGACTCCTAGGGATGGAACCTGGATAGGCGATGAACCTGGACTAGAGACTAGAGTGTTTAGGTAGGCTGTGGCCGACACCCTCGTTGGGCTTCCGCTTGAAGGTTGCCGAGTACATGTCGTGTAAACAGCGATAAGTGGTGGAAGTGTGTATGACGAAGTACACCCCTGTAGGGTTAACATCATCTATTCGAATAGCTGCATCCACGGTAAAGGACTACTTGGTTGCCTATACAATTCATAAACAAGTAAATGGAAACTACTAAAAGCCTCATGATAAGTGTGAGTGTTGTGGATGGCCCTTCCGTAGGATGACGGAGGTGGATCCCTGGTAGTGTATTGATGTGGTGTGTAGTGGACTCGAGTGCGCAAAACAATTACAAGTTGGTGTCTCGTAAGATAGTTTAGCCAAGAGTCAAAGCTGGCTTGCTGCAATAACCCCACCATCCCTTCTATGATAATGTGCATGTATGTAGGATCTGATGTAAGTCTTGTTGAGTACCTTTGTACTCATGTTTTCTTAATTTATGTTTTACAGAAGATGTTGCAACCCCTTCTGATGGGTTCTACATAGACCTTGATGTCGACGAGTAGCCTGAGGCCCAGGTGGTGATCCTAAGCACATAGTGGACCCTTGTAGGATAGTTAGGTTTCCTCAAGCCTTTTTACTTTCTAGATGTCTGTACCCAGACATGTTGCTTCCGCTTATGGCTTGTATGTTTGTATGACTTGAATGCTGGGTCGTGTGACCCCTATCCGTGTGAATGATATGTAAGGCTCTCTGGAGTCTTTAAATAAAGTAGTTGAGTTGTAAAGTTTTGTTGTGATGCCATGTTGTATTTGCACATATCGATCATATTGTGTGTATGATTGAAATGCTTGGTATGTGTGGGATCTGACTATCTAGTTGTTTATCCTTGGTAGCCTCTCTTACCGAGAAATGTCTCCTAGTGCTTCCACTGAGCCATGGTAGCTTGCTACTGCTCCGGAACACTTAGGCTGGCCGGCATGTGTCCTTCTTCGTTCCTGTGTCTGTCTCTTCGGGGAAATGTCACGCGGTGATCCTTTAAGTCCTTGTAGCTTGCTACGACTTGGGATTCATTCGTTGTTGATCGACACGTTCGTTGCTGGGTCATGTATGTATGTCCCTGTAAGTTAGTGCCACTTTCAGTTCACGACTAGTCATGTCAGCCCGGGTTCCTTGTCATATGGATGCTAGCGACACTATCATATACGTGTGCCAAAAGGCGCAAATGGTCCTGGGCCTGGTAAGGCGTCACCCGTGGGAATACCATGCGTGAGGCTGCAAAGTGATATGAGGTGTTACATGCTAGATCGGTGTGGCATTGAATCAGGGTCCTGACAGCGTTGGCATCAGAGCCGGACTGCCTGTAGGTTCTTCAAGCCAAACTGGTCGATGTCGAGTCTAGAAATGCTTTAGTTATATGTAGGGGAATTTATTGTGGGATGGAACGTAAGGCTCTTTTTACTCCTTTACCTCATTGCATTCTGATCTGAGTCAGTCCATTCTTTCCACTGGGGTTAAGGACTAGGATCTCTTCCTCTATTAGGTTCACGTGTTACTAATCCATAGTAACATATAGGATTGATGGTTACAAGCCCCAGTTCAGTTCTACTACTTCAGTATGTTGTTTAGTTGGACCCGAACAACCCTGTTGCCCCGGAGCAGGCTGAAGGCAGTGGGGTTAGGAATGTGGATCTGCCTCAACCTCCTTCCTTGGCTAAATTCATGATGGAGGCCGAGAGGAACAAACGTGAGACCAACCGTTTGCTGGAACGCATTGAGCAGAACACAACACTACACCAGAGGAATGACTTGGTGTCTCTCAGTGACTTCATCAAGTTACACCCACCCACCTTCCATCATTCCGTCGAGCCCCTCGACGCGGATGATTGGCTCCGTAGCATTACCCACAAGCTACGCTCTGCACACGTAGCCGAAGCTGACAAGGTCACTTACGCTGCTTATCATGTTGAAGGCCCCTCCAGCCTCTGGTGGGAGAACTATGAGGCCATGCGCCCAGCTGGCCAGGTTACCACTTGGGCAGAGTTCAGTGAGGCTTTCCGTGAGCATCACATCCCTAAAGGTCTTATGGATCACAAGCGGGAGGAGTTTTGGAGTTTCACCCAGGGTAGACTCACTGTGGATGCATACAGCAGAGAGTTTGGAAACTTAGCACGATATGCAACCGAGGAAGTATCCACTAACACCAAGAAGCAGGCAAGGTTCTGCAAGGGATTTAGCCCCGAGCTTCACCGTGATCTTCGACTGCACGAGTGCACTTCCTTCCAGAAGTTAGTGAACAAGGCTATCAGTGCTGAGACAGGTCAGACTAACTTCGAAGCAACACACAAGCACGGCCGTGACACTGGTTACTCATCCGGTTCTGGCTCTTAGAAGCGCCGGGTGTGGGTGCCTAACACCGCTCTACCACCCACGTTCACACTGGGGCCATCCTATCAGGCGCCTTGCCCAACCCAGCAGTATGTAGCGCCCAAGTCTTATGGTGGATCAATCACAAATGCTCCCCCTCGCACCAGCTCTATGACATGTTTCAAGTGTGGAGAACCAGGTCACTACATGCAAGAGTGTCCCCAGATCAACCCCAACCCCAACCAGTCCAGAAAGGCTATTGGCCGTGGCAAGCCAACGGGGAAGGTGTACTATGCCAAGCCGGCCACCGCTGCATGTGGCCATGTGAACTGTGTCTCAGCTGAAGAGGCTCGGGATGATCCCAACGTCGTTCTTGGTATGCTCCTTGTTAACTGCCATCCGGCATCTGTTCTTTTCGATACTGGAGCATCTCATTCATTTATATCCGAGAGCTATGCTCGTTTGCATAACACCACATTTTGTGATATGCCCACCTCCATGGTAATTCAAACCCCGGGATCCAAATGGCAAACTTCTAGAGTGAGCCATGGAAATGAAATTCATGTTGATAGACTTGTTTTCCTTGCGTCTTTGATAGCTCTCAAATCTTCGGATATTAATATCATCTTGGGTATGGATTGGATGTCAACCCATCATGATAAGATTGATTGCTTCTCTAGGACTGTTCAACTCACACACCCATCGAGCAAGGTAGTCAATGTCTTGACCCGAGTAGCTAAGCGTCAGTTTTACTCTCTTAATGCCAGTCCTTTGCCAGAACTCGAAGACCTTCCGATAGTCCATGACTTTCCGGATGTCTTTCCAGAAGAACTGACAGGTGTTCCACTTGACAGGGATGTCGAGTTCGTGATAGATCTTATCCCAGGAACTGTCCCAATCTCTAGGAGACCCTATAAGATGGCACCACTAGAACTAGATGAGCTTAAGAAACAACTCGATGAGTCCTTGAAAAAGGGTTTCATCCGTCCTAGTTCTTCTTCATGGGCTTGTCCCGTCCTCTTCGTCAAGAAGAAGGATGGTACGGATCGGATGGTTCTAGATTATCGACCCGTCAACTTGGTCACAATAAAGAACAAGTATCCGCTCCCCAGGATCAACGACCTGTATGATCAGCTCACTGGATCCTCAGTCTTTTCTAAGATGGGTTTGAGGTTGGGCTACCATCAAATCAAAATCAAGAACGGGGACATTCCCAAAACGGACTTTGTTACTCGTTATGGCCAATACAAGTACACCGTCATGTCCTTTGGTTTAACCAATTCCCCGGCCACCTTCTCTCGGTTAATGAACACGATCTTCATGGAGTATTTCGATAAATTCATCGTGGTTTACCTCGATGATATACTCATCTACTCCAAGAATGAGGAAGAACATGCCGAGCATCTAAGGCTAGTGTTGATGAAACTTCGAGAGCATCGCCTTTATGCCAAATTCTCTAAATGTGAAGTTTGGTTGCCAGAAGTGACCTACCTAGGCCATGTAATCTCTGGTAAGGGTATTGTTGTCAATCCCGAGCGAGTTCAAGCCGTTCTTAATTGGACTCCACCTGAATCGGTCAAGCAAGTACGAAGTTTCCTTGGCTTGGCGAGCTATTGTCGCTGCTTTGTCGAGAACTTCTCCAAAGTTGCTAAACATCTAACTGAACTCCTCAAGAAAGATAAGAAGTTCGAGTGGATCCCACAGTGTGAACACAGTTTTCAGGAACTAAAAAGACGCCTAACATCTGCTCCTGTACTGGTACCACCAGATTTCTCCAAGGACTTTGTTATCTATTGCGACGCCTCGCGATAAGGACTAGGTTGCATTCTCATGCAAGATTGTCATGTAATTGCATATGCTTCAAGGCACTTGCATCCACATGTGGAAAATTATCCTACACATGATCTAGAGCTTGCAGTTGTAGTCCATGCACTCAAAACCTAGCGACATTACCTTCTCGATAATCATTGCGAAATCTTCACTAGTCACCAAAGTCTGAAGTATATATTCACCCAACCGGATTTGAATCTCAGACAAAGACATTGGGTCGAGTTGATCACAGATTTCGACTTAGGAATAACTTACACCCTAGGAAAAGCCAATGTCATGGATGATGCACTAAGTCGTAAATATTATTGTAACAATTTGACGTTACAACAAAGTCAACCACTTCTCCATGAGGAATTTCGGA
This sequence comes from Triticum aestivum, assembly GCF_018294505.1. NCBI lineage: Eukaryota > Viridiplantae > Streptophyta > Magnoliopsida > Poales > Poaceae > Triticum > Triticum aestivum. Next base: position 512,124,044 of record NC_057804.1, read on the forward strand.
ATCTTAACCTTTCCACCTTGGTGGCGAAACCTACCCTTACAGATCAGATCATCAAAGCTCAGAAGGTAGATCCGAGAATCTCTCGTATCAAGAGAAACATCAAGAAAGGAGTTGCGGATTGTTTCTCCGTTGATGATCAAGGAGTTGTATACTTCGGAAACCGCTTAGTGGTTCCCAAGGTGCGAAACCTGAGGCGATTGATCCTTAAGGAGGCTCATGAATCTCCTCTCGCCATTCATCCCGGTAGTACTAAGATGTATCAGGACCTACGCTAGAGGTTCTGGTGGACTAGGATGAAGAGAGAAATTTCTCAATTTATTGCTAATTGCGATGTCTGTCGTCGTGTTAAAGCAGAGCATCAATGGCCTGCTGGCACCCTTGAACCTTTAGCTATTCCTGAATGGAAATGGGACAAAATTGGTATGGATTTCATCACGGGTTTTCCCAAGACCAAGAGAGGGAATAATGCTATCTTTGTTGTCATTGATCGTCTTTCCAAAGTAGCTCATTTCTTGCCTGTTCGCGAGAGTATAACCGCTAGTCAGCTAGCAGACTTGTACATCTCCCGAATAGTGTATCTTCATGGTGTTCCATTGGAAATTAACTCGGATCGTGGAAGTCTCTTTACCTCTTGATTTTGGGAAAGTTTCCAAAATGCTATGGGAACTCATCTCTCCTTTAGCACCGCCTTCCACCCTCAATCAAGTGGTCAAGTAGAACGCGTCAATCAGATTCTGGAAGATATGCTCCGAGCATCTGTTATCTCATTCTGAATGGATTGGGAGAAATGCCTTCCATTTGCCGAATTTTCTTATAACAATAGCTATCAATCTAGCTTGGGCAAAGCTCCTTTTGAAATTATCTATGGACAAAGGTGTCGAACTCCTCTTAACTGGTCAGAAACTGGGGAAAGACAATTCTTTAGCCCGGATAAGATCGAGGAAGCAGAAGAGCAAGTTTGCATTGTTCGTAAAAAGTTGAAAACAGCCCAATCTCATCAAAAGAGCCAATATGATCATAAACACAAGGCTATGACTTTTGAAGTTGACGAGAAGGCTTACCTTCGGGTTACTCCTCTGAAGGGAACCCAACGTTTTGGTACCAAAGGCAAATTGGCTCCTCGCTACATTGGACCCTTTCGCATTCTTGCCAAACAAGGAGAAGTTGCATACCAATTGAACTACCTCCACACCTCTCTAGAGTCCACGATGTCTTCCACGTTTCTCAACTCGGGCGTTGCTTCTCGAATCCTATCCGTGGAGTGGACAACGAAACGCTTGATCTCCAAGATAATCTCACATATCGGGAATATCCCGTTCGTATCCTTGATCAAGCCGAGCGTACCACTCGACGCCATAACATCAAGTTTCTCAAGGTTCAATGGTCACACCATTCCGAGAAAGAAGCCACTTGGGAAAGGGAGGATCGTCTTCGACTTGAGTACCCCACATTCTTTCAGAAGGATCCTAAATCTCGGGACGAGATTTTTCTGAGTGGGGGTGAGTTGTCACACCCTAGCTAGTTCATGCATTAGAATGTTTGCATCATGTTTACTTTGACAAGAAACTTGGAAATGGGGATGACAGAACCCCCAGCACCCCCTGAAACCAACTAGGGTTACTAAAATTATTTTCAATGAACCTGAAATGTCGCTCTAAAATGTTCATCATCTTCGCCTTGGTCTTAAACATCTAACAAAAATGGTGCACAATTTTCTAGGTCATCCTAAGGTCAGTGGATTAAATCATATGTTAATTGCATTTGGGCATTTAAATGCTAGTAAATATTTTAAATGTCCAAATAATCCCAAACTAAAATGTTTCCTGTTGGATATATCCTATATAGTGGGCATGTGCAGTTTGGTGATTTTTGGAAGTGTTTAGGTATTTTTAGAAATGCCACAAACTTACAGAAGAAAAGAAAAACAGAAATAAAAGGAAAAGCTCGCTTACCTGGCAAAGCCTCCACCCGGCCCACCTGGCGGCCCAGCATTGTGCTGGCCCGTTCCAGCCAGCTGCTTCGTCCCTGCCAGGTAGGCAGGGAGGTGACACCGACGAGCGCGAGCTCGCCACGGCGCCACCTGCTTGCCGCCCGCACCCCTGGACGCCTGGCGACCACCACGTCGCCTCCTCGACCGCCTGGACACCTCCGTTCACCCCCAACGCCTCTCCCTCACTCTCCCCCACCATGGCTGATGCAGCCGCAACTGCCTCGCCATCATAGACGCGGCCACCGCCGTCCCCGCGCCGCCTCGCCATGTCCAGCAGCTCCGCCACCCTCCTCTCCATCAAGCAGACCGAGCCCCGAGCGCTAATTCGCCCCGGAGCCACTGCATCGACCTCGCCCGACTCCGCCGTTGCCGGAGATCCCCATTGCCGTCACCGCGGCTCCAGCTCATCCCCGACCGCGCTGTCTAGCTCATCATGACCGCCATGAGCTTCTGCCCCTCCCCATCCTTCCTGTTCTCACTGCCATCCTCCGCATCAACTGCAACAAGCGTCACCGCACGCGCTGCCGCCTGAGGTCGTCGCCGACATACCTCCGGCCACCCAACGGCCACACCACCATGTCCACTGAATTCATAGCACCGCATAGGCCACGTAGGAGCTGGCCTCGAGCCTCCAAGACCACCACAGCGACGAGTTCGACCTCGCCCAAACTTCGGCAGCCGCACAGCTCGTCACTGGCGTCGTTTCCGGTGACCTGGAGCTCAACCACCACCACCCCTCAATGCGGCTCACTCCCAGCTTCACGTAGATGGCCTCCGCCGTCCATTTGGTCGCCGGAGGGCGAAACCCGCACCTCCGCCGCATCTGGACGTCGCCAGCGGCTAAACGCCGGTGTCAGCCCAGTTTGACAAGGGGTTGACTCCCCTGGGTCACTCACATGTGGGCCCTACCATTTGGTCAAACCTAGTTCAGTATTAAACTAATCCTAATTAACTTAGTTAATTAACAGACACACTGACCAGTGGGTCCCACTGGTTAGGTTTGACCTGGACGCCCCTGTTGACCTGCTGATGTAGTAACTCACTTTTTTGGATTTATTCTTATTCAGGAAATTTTAGAAAATAGTGCTAACTTCAAAAAATCATAGAAATTAATGTGTAACTCCAAATGCAAAGTGTTATATATGCAAACTGATCAGAAAAATCTAATCTATCCATCTTTCCTGGTTTCATGCATGTTTAAACAAGTTAACTTGATGTTTAGTGCAAAACATGATAAATTACTATTTAGGATCACATATGAGTTTGGAATTTGAATCGTTGGTTCATAATGGCTCAAACTCATTTGGTCATAGTTGCATTAGCCCAACACACTCATTTTGCCATGTCTCATGCATGCATCATATTGTTGCATAATATTTGATTTTGATTGTGTTGTCGGTGCTCTCTGTGGTAGGTTCTGCCCTGAAAGAATACCGCGAGTACCCGAATGAAGACTAGTATCAGACTTTGGACCTGTCAGGCAAGCAACCACCCATTTGATCATATCGATAATATCCCATGTTCTCGCTCCTGCTCTCATTTACTGCATTTAAGACAACCGCATTTCAAACTCCTGTGTGCTACGGTAGTTGAATCCATTTCCTCTACATGACCTATTATTGCCACAGTAACTAGATGAAACCCACTAGAATGTGTAGGAGTTGATTGAGCCATGTTTGTGTTTCCTACCTTGCTATGCCTGCTATGCTTAGAGTTGTGTCAAGTCTGGCTCATCTGGGTGATGGGCGAGAGTGAAATGATCATGTCGGTAATGAGAGTGATGTGTTGAACATGATTTGGTAAAGGTATCGATGAGAGGCCATGTAGGAGTACATGGTGGGTTGTTTCATTGGAACCGTCTTTAAGCACTGAGATTTGTATGTGTGATTTAAGAATCAACTACTACCATGCATTGGGCTCGAAACCAATCGACCCTCTCGGCTTCTTAACCACCCTAGTCCTTTGTCCAGGAGTTGCAAGTAGTTTCTGGTGTTTGTAGTATACTGGAGGCCGTGGGCAGCGCTGACCCTCGGGGTTTGCTGTGATGCGGTAGGTAAGTGGCACGGTGTACCGGATGCCTGTTTGGTATCTCAGGAACCCTGCACACATTGTTCGGGGCCGTATGTGGAAACCTCGGCCAGACTCCCTGCGGATGGAACCTGGATAGGCGATGAACCTGGACTAGAGACTTGAGTGTTTAGGTAGGTTGTGGCTGAAACCCTTGTTGGGCTTCTGCTTGAAGGTTGCCGAGTACATGTCATGTAAACGGCGATAAGTGGTGGAAGTGTGTATGATGAAGTACACCCCTGCAGGGTTAACATCATCTATTCGAATAGCCGCGTATGCGGTAAAGGACTACTTGGCTGCCTATACAGTTCATAGACAAGTAAATGGAAACTACTAAAAGCCTCAAGATAAGTGTGAGTGTCGTGGATGGCCCTTCCGTAGGATGACGGAGGTGGATCCCCGGTAGTGTTTTGATGTGGTGTGTAGTGGACTCGAGTGCACAAAACAATTACAAATTGGTGCCTCGTAAGATAGTTTAGCCAAGAGTCAAAGTTAGCTTGCTGCAATAACCCCACCATCCCTTCTTTGATAACGTGCATGTATGTAGGATCCGATGTAAGTCTTGCTGAGTACTTTTGTACTCATGTTTGCTTAATTTACGTTTTACAGAAGATGTTGCAACCCCTTATGATGGGTTCTACATAAACCTTGATGTCGACGAGTAGCCTGAGGCCCAGGTGGTGATCCTGAGAACATGGTGGACCCTTGTAGGATAGTTAGGCTTCCTCAAGCCTTTTTACTTTCTAGATGTCTGTACCTAGACATGTTGCTTCCGCTTATGGCTTGTATGTTTGTATGACTTGAATGCTGGGTCATGTGACCCCTATCTGTGTGAATGATATGTATGGCTCTCTGGAGCCTTTAAATAAAGTACTTAAGTTGTAGAGTTTTGTTGTGATGCCATGTTGTATTTGCACATATCGAGCATATTGCGTGTATAATTGAAATGCTTGGTATGTGTGGGATCTGACTATCTAGTTGTTTATCCTTGGTGGCCTCTCTTACCGGGAAATGTCTCCTAGTGCTTCCGCTGAGCCATCGTAGCTTGCTACTGCTCCGGAACACTTAGGCTGGCCGACATGTGTCCTTCGTTCATGTGTCTGTCCCTTCAGGGAAATGTCACGCGGTGATCCTTTAAGTCCTTGTAACTTGCTACGAGTTGGGATTCTTTCGCTGTTGATCGACACATTCATTGTTGGGTCATGTATGCCTATCCCTGTTGTCGGATTTCAGGTTCCGGCAAAACCTTTGAGGTTCAAACACTGGGGTGCGCACGAAGATTTCCCCCTACCGAATCTCACTCTCAGCCTCGCCGCGATCCCTAAACTTTGCTCGATGAACTCACAGCACAAGAGACACAAGATTTATACAGGTTCGGGCCACCGTTGTGGTGTAATACCCTACTCTTGTGTGGTGGTGGTGGATTGCCTCTTGGGCTCATGATGAACAGTACAAGGGAAGAACAGCCACCTGAGGAGAGGTGTTCTTGTGGTTGGTCGTTTGCTCGGGGAGGAATCGATCCGTCCCCCCTACTGTGGTGGCTAGTCCTATTCATAGAGGCCCTAGTCCTCTTCCCAAATATTGAGCGGAAAGGGATCCAACAACGGCCAATTTTAAAGGGGACAGCTAGTACAAGCTATCCTGACTAAAGGTGGTCTTCGCATGTCAAAGGTGCTGGTGGTGACGCCATCTTGGGCTCCACGATGACCTCCGTCCTGCCGTCCTGCTGGTCTTGGTCTTGTTGCACCGATATGGAAACCTATGTCTGATGCCTCGGTACTCCGCGCCTGCGCTTGCCCCCTTAGCACCAAAGGGGAAACGAGGACACTACATGCGCTGGCACCCGCCTGGTGCTCGCCTGGCCTTGGTCGTCATGGCTTGTGTCATGGGAACCTCGCAAGGTACCCCTCGCCTTGATCTCTCCGACTCCCTCGCGAGCCTGCCTGGTGAGGCCGCTACTGAGGAGGCCTTGCATCGTCCGCCTCGCGAGGCTTGGCCCCTCGCGAGGTTCTTGAGTGTTGGTTGATGAAGACAGGCCGTACTGGGCCACTGGTGGAGCCATGTCGCGGGCCGCAAGCAGGAAAGTCTGGGGACCCCCGTTCCCAGAACGCCGATAGTAGCCCCCGGGCCCAAGGCGCGCTCGAACTTGGCTTAGCGGCGAAGCCAAAGGGCAAGTGCGGAGCACCGCGGGCCCCAACAGCCTGCGGCCTTGGTCGATCATGGCGGCTGATTGGACGTGGGCGTCTCTACTTCCCCATGCTACCTTGGCAACTGCCCGACTTGACGGGTCCCTGCTGCATGCAAAAGGGGTATCATTACCTGCGATCGTGGAGGTCGACGGTTAGCCTTCTTTGGGCTATAAATGAGGAGGGGTGAGAGCCCCCGTCGCCCATCTCTTCCCATTCCGCTCGCTTCTCCTCCCTTGCTCCGTTGCTTGTAGCGTCCCCCATGGCGCCTGCGAAGAGGTTTTCGGCGGCGGAGAAGGGGAAGGCTCGCTAGGAAGGGCCTGGCTCTCCTCCGCCCAAGCACGGACGCGGTCGCCCTCGCAAGCACTCCGCGACCCCCGCCGTGGCTCCCTGCGGCCGTGGTGCTGGCCCTTCATGTGGTGGGGGTCGCCCATGTCGAGGCAGCCCGGTTGGTGGAGGAAGGCGTGATGTGGCCGCGCGGCCTCCTCGGCCGCGCTTCCACTCGGCGGAGGTGCTGCCGGAATTCGTCGTGTGCTCCGAAAACCCGGCCGACAACTGGCTTCAGCTCCCACGCTCCTTCATCGACGAGCTGCCGGCCGCTGGCCTAGGCGGGCTCTAGCTGCAGGCGGACCGCTGCTGCAGCAGGGCCTCCTGGGTCGCGGTGCAGGTCTCCATCACCGGCAACGCAGCCCTGGCCCGAGGCTGGCAGACGTTTTCCCGCACGCACGGTCTGGGCAGGCAGTGCACCCTCCACTTCAAGTACGATGGCAATGCGACCCTCTACATGAGGGTGTTCGGAGAAGATGGCCGCCGCGTTGGGTGCTGCCCTGAAGACAACGACGGCGACGAGGTGCTCGGTCTTGGCGACGGTCATGATGAGGGTGAAGGCGAACTTGCTCCCGGTGGCGACCGCGGCTCGTCAAGCTATGGTGGCTCTTCCTCCGGTGGCAGCTCCTCCAGCGGCGGCTACGATCAAACCGCCACGCTGCCGTGCCCGCCTTGAGGGCGGCAGCAGGTCATCCTGTCGCCGTGCTTCGGTGAAGCGCGAGGTGGGGTCTGGCTGAGCTTTGGAGGACACCGTAGATCCCTCCTCGCGAACTGATGCAAGGCGCGTGCTGCTTTTGTTTTATTTTCCTTCCATCCTGCATTGAGAGAGACAAGCATGGGGCCCCGTGGGGGCGTGCAACAAACTATGATTTCCTAGTTAACATGGTGCATTTATTGTTCTCGTGCTGTGTCATGGCATCGTTGTTATGCGTCAGCGTGTAGGAACAACTTAGCTTGGCACGTTTGAAGTAGTTTCCGCCTTGCGAGGTGCCTGCCTCAGGCCTCGCCGGGTGCCTTAAGAGCTGCAAAAAAATTGTTGAGAGACTATTATTTTCTGAACCCTGGTCACAAGGGCTGCCGGTCGTGGCCCGGCGCTTCATGTCGCGGTACCGAGGGGCACGAACTGGGAGGGGTGCTCCCGCTGTGAATTCGAATGAGAGAGACTTGCGAACACCAGAAGAGAAAGGGCTTACGACGGCACTCGCACATCCCCCTCGCGAGGCTTGCGAGAGATAGCAAGTCAGACAAACAGCTGAAGACAGAAAACGGGGGCAGAAGACGATGGAACAAAACCGGCGAAGAACACCAGGAGCAACTTTAATCAAGGTTCAAACAAGGAAGAGCGAGCCAACTGCAGAAAGCAAATGGAAAGCCGCGTCCGGCACCTAGTCTAGTCTTCAAGTCTTCTCACCAGCGTGGAGCTAAGTGCCGCAATTGGGCATGGGAGGGAGCCCCCAAGGCCCAAGGGCGGCACTCCTGAGACTCCGGGGCGTGTACAGCCCCACTCATTATTACGTGAGAGTGTCATGGGCGGCGAGCTTCACAGGCACTGGGCCTTCTTCACAGGCACCGGGCCTTTCTTTGGGCGGCGAGCTTCACAGGCACTGGGCCTTCTTCACAGGCACCGGGCTTTCTTCAGGGGTAAAACTTCCGGAGGTGTTGGATGTTCCAAACATTCGGGAGGGGTACCCTAGCCTGGGTCTCCAGGCGCGCGGTGCCAGGCCTGGAGACATGGACGACCTTGAATGGACCCTCCCACATGGGTGAGAGCTTATGCAGCCATTCCCTAGAAAGCACCCGCCTCAGGACGAGGTCACCTACCTCGAGCGTCCTGGGGCGGACACTGCGACAGTGATACCACCACAGCGCTTGTTGGTATCTTGCTGCCTATAGCGCGGCTTCACGGCGGTGTTCCTCCTCCAGCACGAGGTCCATCCCCCGCATGGCGTCTTGCTACGCCTCATCAAATGCCAGGACCCATGCGAAGCAACGCCTGACCTCGTGAGGGAGAACCACTTCCGCTCTGTAGACGAGGAAGAACGGGGTCTCGCCCGTTGGCTTGGTGGCGGTGGTGCGGATGGACCACAGCACGGACTAGAGATCGTCGTGCCAGCCCCTGCCGCAGGCCTCCAGCTTCTTCTTGAAGGTCCTGGTCTTGAGGCCCCTCGGGACCTCCGCGTTGGTGTGTTCGGCCTGGCCGTTGCTCTAGGGGTGCACCACCGAAGCGTAGCAGTTCTGCGTTCCAAGGTTAGCACAATACGTCTTGAAGAGATTGCTAGTGAACTGCGAACCGTTATTGGTGATGATGCGGTTAGGGACCCCGAACCAGCTCACGAGGCCCTTGATGAACTTGACCGCCGAGCCAGCTGGGATGGTGCGGACGGCTTCCACCTCCGCCCACTTGGTGAACTTGTCGATGGCAACGTAGAGGTAGCGGTAGCCCCCAGACACTCAAGGGAACGGGCCCAAGATATCCAGCTCCTAGACCGCAAACGGTCACGAGAGCGGGATTGTCTATAGGCCCTAAGCTGGCTGATGGATCTGCTTGGTGTGGAATTGACAGGCCTCGCAGGACTTCACCAGCTCGGTCGCGTCATTGAGTGCTATAGGCCAATAGAATCCACTGCAAAATGCCTTGCCAACGAGGGTCCGTGACGATGAGTGCTGCCAGCAGTCTCTGCCGTGTATGCCGGACAGCAGCTCCTTACCCTGTTCCCTGGAGATGCAACATAAGGAAACGTCATTCGGCCACTTCCGGTATAGCTCACCATCTTGGATGCAGTAGGTCGTGGCCTGCCGAGTCACACGCTCGGCGTCCTCCTCTTTCTCCGGCAGTGTCCCTTGCATCAGGTATTCCTTGAATTCGTTGGTCCAGCATCCCTCCTGAGGCTCCAATGCCAAGAGTAGGCGCGCTCCCAAAGTCAGGCCACACGCCGGGGCTCCTGTGGAAGGTGGCTGAGGGAGTTATTCCCGAGGCTGTGCCGCACTTGACAGTGGTGGTGCCGTCGATGGCTTGAAGAGTCATTCCTCGAAAACGTCAGGCTCCTGGGGCAGCCGTTTGGACGCCCTCCTAGCGATGTCGTCGGCCTCTTGGTTGGTGTCGCGGGGCACATGCTGCAACTCCAGCCCCCAGAACTGCTTCTCCATCTTGCGTACTTCCGTGAGATATGCTTCCATGTGCTCGTCCTTCAGCTCGTACACCTTGTTGGGGAAGTTGACAAGGAGTTGTGAATCGCCCTTGATGACGAGGCGCTTCACTCCCAGTGATGTTGTAGCTTTCAGGCCTGCTATGAGGCCCTCGTACTCTGCTATGTTGTTGGAGACCTTCTTGCCATGCTGGAAACAGAGTTGTACAGCGTAGTAGAGCTTGTCCTGAGTGGGTGATATAAGCACTGCACCAGCCCTCGCGCCCTCACGCGAGAAGGCACCATCGAAATACATGAACCATCTATCTGGTGCCTCACTCCCTGGGGAGAGAGACCGATCCTCGCCCACCTTGAGCTCTGGTGCATTCGTCCACTCAGCCACGAAATCAGCGAGTGTGGCTCCCTTGACGACCGTGGTTGTGTTGAACTCCAACTGAAACGCCTGTAGCTCGATGTTCCATTCGGCGACTCTCCCAGCGGAGTTGGGGCTCCTGAGTACCCTTTCCAACGGGTAGGCCGAGACGACCTTGATGGGGTGACCTTGAAAGTAGTGGTGTAGCTTGTGTGAGGCCATCAAGACCGCGAGTAAGAGCTTTTGAGGCATGGGGTACCATGATCTTGCATCCTGCAACACCATGCTAACAAAGTACACGGGATGCTCGACGAGAGTGGGGGCGCTGACGTGGCCTGCGTCTTCCGGGGGTTGAGGCGCCTCCTGAGATGATCGAGCCCCCGGCGCCTAGTAGCTTGGTGGGGCCTCTTCAGCCCTAGGGGCATCTTCCTGCTGATCTTGGTCTCCTGCTGCCGCTGTCGTGGTCCTAGCGAGGCTTTCCTGGTCTTGTGCCACCCCGGCTGAGGCCGTGGCTGGGCGGGACGCGGCCTTAGCCTGGCGCTCCTCCCGAACCGCCACCAAGGCTGCGCTGGAGGAGTAGGGAGTGGCGGCAAGTTAGAGCACCAGGGGCTCGAGAGGGCGCGGCGCCACCATCACGGGAGGGCTCGTCAGGTACTTCTTGAGGTCTTCAAACGCTTGGTCGGCCTCCTGAGTCCACTCAAATGGGCCCTTTTTCTTCATCAGCTTGAAGAATGGTAGGGCGCACTCCCCCAGCTTGGAGATGAAGCGTCCTAACGCGGTCACGCGACCGGCGAGCTTCTGCATTTCTCTGAGGGTTTGCGGAGGACTCATGTCTTCAATCGCCTTGACCTTATCCGGGTTGGCCTCGATCCCCCTGTGGGACACGAGGAAACCCTGCAGTTTGCCGGAGGCGACGCCGAACATGCACTTCTCTAGGTTGAGTCGCAGGTCTACCTGGCGAAGGCTCGCGAGGGTCTCCTCCAAGTCCTGGATCAAGGTACTTGCCTCCCGAGATTTCACCACAATGTCGTTGATGTAAGCCTCGGCGTTCTTCCCGAGCTGTTGGCCCAAGGCAATGTGCATCAGTCATTGGAAGGTCGCGCCCGTGTTGCGCAACCCGAACGGCATGCAAGAGTAGCAGTATACCCCACGTGGGGTTAGGAAGGTTGTCTTCTCCACGTCTTCCACCGCCATCTTGATCTGATGATAGCCCGAAAACGCATCCAGGAAACACAGCAGGTCGCACTCGGCGGTGGAGTCGACGATCTGGTCGATTTGGGGAAGCGGGAATGGATCTTGGGGGCAGGCCTTGTTGAGGTTGGTGAAGTCGACGCACATGCGCTCCTCCCCGCCCCCCCCCCCTTCGGCACGACAACGGGGTTCGCCAGCCATTCGGGGTAGCGAACCTCGCGAATAATACATGTTGCCTCCAGCTTGCGGGTTTCTTGGACGATGAAGGCCTGCTTCTTCGTGGACTGCCGCCTCACCTTCTGCTTCACAGGGCGTACATTTGGGCACACATTCAGGTGATGCGCAATCACCTCCCTTGGGACCCCCGCTAGCTACTTCGGTTCCCACGTGAACACCTTCTTGTTTAAGCGCAAGAATTTCACCAGTGCCTCCTCTTGGTCGGGGTCGAGGTTGGCACCTATGGTGAAGGTGGTTGCCGAGGAACCGTCTTCCTCAACTGGCACCTGCTTGGTCTCTGCCTTATCCTGTGTGAACAGCTACTTCTTTTTGGTCGGTGCAGCTTCCTTGGCCCTGGAGGCATCCGCATCGGCAGGCTACGCCCCTGCGGCGGCCTTGAGGGCAAGCTTGATCACCATAAGAGCCTCCTTGGTATCTCCAGCTATGGTGAGGACGCCCTTGCTTCCGGGCATCTTCATGAGGCTGTAGGCCGGATGGGTTGCTGCCATGAACTGAGCCAGGACAGGGTATTCAAGGATGGCGTTGTACGGGAGGCCGATTTGAGAAATGTCAAAGTCGACCAGCTCAATGCAGTAGTTGTCGCGGGTGCCGAAGGTCACGGGAAGGCGGATCTACCCCAGGGGACTGGAGGAACCGCCTCCGACGCCTGAGAAGGGCTTGCTGGGTCAGAGCCGCTCCAACGGTACGTGGAGGAGGCTGAAGGCCTCCACCCAGAGCATGCTGAGGCCGGCACCACCGTCGATGGGGGTTTTGGTGACGGACACTTGGCAGATGGTGCGCGTGCAGAGCATCGGGAGTGCACCCGAGAAGGCGGTGGTGACGGGGTGATCTTCCGAGTCAAAGGTGAGCTCCTTGCCGTGCGAGGGCGGTGCTGATCTAGCGAAAGAACGGCTTGCCGTGGCGGTCTGAGGGTGGCGCCTGCGAGCCGCCCAGGAGAGCTACGACGACCGAGGGCGCCGGCGCCGCGTAGTGGGCAAGGAAGAGGTCGCGCAGCTCCTCCCAGGAGGCCACAGAAGATGCCGGCAGGTTGAGCAACCATGCACGTGGGACGCCAGTAAGGGCCATGGGAAGCCAGTTGGCCATGACCTTGTCGTCGCCCCCGGCCTTGAGGACAACCTCCTCGTACGCCAGCAGGAAAACCGTCGGGTCCGTTGCACCGTCGTAGCGCGGCGGCATCTCTGGCTTGAACTTGGGCGGCCACTACACCTACCGCAAGGCGGGGGCCAAGGCTTGGAGCCCCCTGGCCCCAGCGCTATCGTCGGAACCGGAAGCGCGACGTCCGCCATGGGGGCGAAGCGCGGTGTTGGCGGAGTGCGGGTCGATGGAAGGAAAAGCTCCGGCGCACCCCTACCTGGCGCGCCAAATGTCAGATTTTGGGTTTCGGCAATACCCTTGAGGTTCGAACACTAGGGTGCACACGAAGATTTTCCCCCTACCAAATCTCACTCTCAGCCTCACCGCGATCCCTAAACTTAGCTCGATGAACTCACAGCACAAGAGACACAAGATTTATACAGGTTCGGGCCACCGTTGTGGTGTAATACCCTACTCCTGTGTGGTGGTGGTGGATTGCCTCTTGGGCTAATGATGAACAGTAAAGGGAAGAACAGCCTCCTGAGGAGAGGTGTTCTTGTGGTTGGTCGTTTGCTCGAGGAAGAATCGATACGTCCCCCTACTGTGTTGGCTAGTCCTATTTATAGAGGCCCTGGTACTCTTCCCAAATATTGAGCGGGAAGGGATCCAACAACGGCCAATTTGAAAGGGGACAGCTAGTACAAGCTATCCTGACTAAAGGTGGTCTTCGCCTGTCAAAAGCGCCGGTGGTGACACCGTCTTGGGCTCCACGGTGACCTCCATCATGCCGTCCTACTGGTCTTGGTCTTGTTGCACCGATACGGAAACCTTTGCATGATGCCTTGGTACTCCGTGCCTGCGCTTGCCCCCTTAGCACCAAAGGGGAAACGAGGACACTACGCGCGCTGGCACCCGCCAGGTGCCCGCCTGGCCTTGGTCGTCATGGCTTGTGTCACGGGAACCTCGCGAGGTACCCCTCGCCTTGATCTCTCCGCCTCCCTCGCAAGCCTGCCTAGTGAGGCCGCTCCTGAGGAGGCCTTGTGTCGTCTGCCTCACTGGGCCACTGGTGGAGCCACGCCATGGGCCGCAGGCAAGCAAGTTTGGGGACCCTCGTTCCTAGAACGCCGACACCTGTAAGTTAGTGCCACTTTGGGTTCACGACTAGCCATGTCAGCCCGGGTTCCTTGTCATATGGATGCTAGCGACACTATCATATACGTGTGCCAAAAGGCGCAAACGGTCTCGGGCCTGGTAAGGTGTCAACCGTGGGAATACCGTGCGTGAGGCCGCAAAGTGATATGAGGTGTTACATGCTAGATCTGTGTGGCATTGAATCGGGGTCCTGACAGCGGAATACATCTTTGTCGTGCTTTTGAAGATATATAAAAACACATAGAATGATTTATAAAAATTTGTATAGGAATACAGAATGGAATCAAATTTAGTTGCCATGGTAAATGTGGATGGTTATTGTCCCAAAGTTCAAAAGAAGCGGCAAAATGTCCACTCCCACGTCGACTGCCCGAAGCTAGTGTTTGGGATATGGAAATTACTGTCTACCCCTTACACGGACAATGCAATCGCCCGATTTCCACGGCTCTCAATAGGGGTAGGTTAGTAACTTCAACTAGACGTGACATGACCGCCTCGGATCCCATTCTGACAGGTCGGCGCCAAACATGGGTGGCAAAACACATTTGATTCAAGATCGTCCGAAAGACGTCTGTCTCTCCCTCCATTTCCCCATTCATACACGGTGGGCAGCAAAACAAACTCGACTCGGCCGAAATCGATGTAGGCAAATATTTTCAATACGGGCAGGTTCGTAACTTCACTCAGGCGTGACACAACCGCCCTACCTGTCAGCCCTATTCATACATCATGGGCGCCAACCATGGGCGCAAAAACACCCTCTCCTATCCCGAATCGCTGTTGGAAAATATTGGGGAGACGCAAGATTACCGTGCTATCCCCAACCGATGTCACATCCAAATTTTAAACAGGGGCTAAGTCCATAACTTTCCCATATTTCAGACAGGCACGTCCCAAAAACATGGTTCTCTGTACCTCTCCCTCCATTTTCCCATTCATACATCGTCCGTGCTAGAACACCATCCCCACACCAGCCTCCTCCGTCCACCACCCCATCCATCACCGCCGTCCTCCACCCCATCCATCGCCATCGTCCTCCACCATGTCGGAGCTCCTACCAAGACCGCGTCGTCCACTTCTAGATATGGTCATTTCTCATCCATGGCGACGGACCAGGAGCCTTGCATCACGTCCTCTCGCTTCATCAGCGTCATTGTCCTATTTGTCGGGGCACTCACACGACCTTCTCCTCCACCGCAACAGGACTTATCCCCTGATGCACCCGTCTACCGTTGCAGATCTGATTCAATGCCACTAACAGCCATCGCACCCCTGATGCCTACATGGCGCCGCAAGAGAGGTAGTACTTCATATCTACTCAACTTTTTGATCTCAACCAGAAAATTGATTGTAACTTGGTTACTATACTTTCTTTTCAGCTCTTAGAATTTAGTTCTTAGTTCGAAGCAAACAATGGATGGTAAATAGCATTTCTGCGGTTTGCAGCTTTAAATCTGCCATGGCACAGTCATAATAGGGTTTAATTGATCATGCTTAGGGTTTAATTGATCATGTTGGTTCCGTGGTGGTTTCTTTAATAGAAATTGGAGGGGAAACCCTCTTTTGCTAAAAAAATGCTTAGGATTTCCCCCTTTTATGATTAGCATACGAGCTTCGTGTCATAATAGCACTGCTCCACCCATCAAGCTAAACAAGCTTAGTTGTTAAAATAATAATCATATATTATTAAAACAGAAATGTTTAATTGGTCAGCTAAATGTTCCTAATTTAGTTTTGAAAATGCATGTACGTGACTCGGGTGTATCTACAGGGTGCCCACGGTGGGGCGCGGCCCACCCTGGGATTTTGGGTCAGCCCAGGCACCGATTCACCTTTGTTCTGTTGCACTTTCGATCTCTACTCGCCCCTAGCCATCTGCCTCACTGGCGACTTGCCGTCCCCGGACGGCATGACTCTAGGAGGACACGCCGGACTAACAGGAGGTCAGGAGTCGCTCGCCCAACAGCGTCACCACTGCCCGGGCACGCCGCCGTGCCTACCTTCCTAGTCTGTTCAAGGCTTAGGCGTGCAGCAGCCACTCCTCATCACCCTTTTTCTAATTGATTCATTACTCATTAGGCAGGACTATCATTAGGGTATGTTGTGTACTGAGTGCTATCTACACTTAATGGTTCAGATGTATTTCAGTAATCTTTAGTACATGTAAAGTTCATAGGGTTTCAAAATTCTGGCCCTAGGAACAGACACTAGTCATTTTGGATTGTTGGTCATAGTGACATTGACCCAGATTACTACTGTAGGCCGGGTTTATTGACAATTTTACTTGTCTTTCTTACTCATTCAATATGATATCCAATTATTCACGTCGATTAGTTGCAAACAATAAGTGCTAGACCAACTTCTTGATTCGGATTTTGGATGGTCTCTTACTGCAGTTACAGTTCTGCATACTTGTCCTAGTAAGCTCACAAGTAATGATTGATTCACTACATCTATGCTTGCCTTGTCATATTTGTTGTCAATATTCTTTTAGGGTGGATCACCCTGTTACAAAATACTGGAACCGCAGACATGAGTGAATAGTATTTCTCTGTGTGATCTCTTCCATCATGTGTGGGCAACGAACACTGCATTGTATAGAAAGAAAGTGTCATTTCCACCTTTTACATACACTATGAGCTTTAACATGGAATACAATCTGCCTACTTGCTTTGTGTCGCACTACCAGCACTCCACCCTTGAAGCTAAACATTATGCCAATCATAATTCCTTAGTTTATTTGTTCAAATACGAATTTGATATGATTCTAATGCTCCTACTTCAGTTTTGAAATGTGTGTCTGCCTGTTATAGAGACATAAGAGGTTTGTATTTCTATGTGTGGTCTGGTCAGCACGGTTGGGGGTGAACTTTGCATATGAAGGGGTTTATAGGGAGACACTCTTCAAGTTGAATCCGCAATGCATTCCATAGATAACCTGACTACTTTTCATGTTTTCATGAATCTCAGATACTGAACAGCATCATAATGATTATGAGCTTGCGCGCATGAAAAGAATAAAGCAGAACAATGCCATGGCTGTCAAACTTGGCATTAAGGGACTGAAATCAAGTCTGGATGCAATGCAATGCAAACACTCTCCACCTACAGATCCATGCTCAGAATATGATCCTAACAGTGATTCTGAGCTAGAGGGAGACCTAAGTCAATGTAGCTCCCTAGTGGAGGAGTCAAAGGCAGATGCCCTATCTTATTCACCCATCAAGGTGCTTGCTCTAACTTTCCAAGGTTATATTGGTCGCACATATCTTGCAATTGATGCTTTGCATTGCTTCTACTTTGTCGCACTGCAATTAGCTTAGTTTACACTTTGTGTATCTGAATACGCCCTGCCTATCCATTTTCAGTACATATTCCATCTATCATCATACCATATTTATCCATTCAAATGATGTTCTTGTGTATCTGTTCAAAGGGAAGAGGGTGATTGCTGATCACGAAGGAGCACAAACAAAGTATTTGTAAAAGGTAGTGACACCTGATAAATCAAATAGCCCATTAGGTGTAGTTGCAATATCACTAGACCCAGAAAACATGGCCACAACTCTAGCAGACTCTGGCGCTACTACATTGGCCATCTTTGATGCCCCAACTCAATAGACCCCAACTGCTGCAAACAATGGGAAGATGGATTGATTAATTGTGTAGCATTCTGCATCTTATCTCCCTCGCCCACCATTTACTAAAAAAATATCAGATCTATATTTAATCTTACCAAAAAGTTGAATACACAGACAATGCCAGTGCAGAAGTGTAGCCCATTGCTCTTGTCAGTACATTTTGTCCTGTAATGCTTGTACTTCTAGGGATTGGTAGTTGATTAAATAGCATCAATCTGCATCGTATCTTCATTATCCTCTATCCCTTCCAGTATTATCATATCTATAATTACTCTCTACAAAATGTAGAGTACAGGAAATGCTTATGAAGAAGATTTTGTGCTGAAATTCTTGAGTTATCCTTCCCTTGACATGGAGAAGGGCATTATAAAGCCGGTGTTAACTGTTAATGTAAATCAGTCCTTCTAAAGCATTTATCCTCAACTACTGTTTAAGTTGCTCATACTACCTATTGTTAACTGTTGTTTAGTTTGTTGATTCTATCAAAATGCATGTTTGCAACAACCGTATGTTCCAAGTTTTACTCGTAAAACAAAATTCCTTAATCATACCATGCACATTACTCAATACTCTCTATATGTATGCTTGTTTTTGTGGATCTATAATCCATTGTGTGGTGAAGCAGCCCATGTTTGCACCTTGTCATCTCTTGTTTTATCTTACTGATGTGGTTGATGATATGAACAACATGCCATGCACATTAACCAAAATAGATACAATGATTGTCTTTGCCCTTCATCTATGCTTGTTATGTTGACATGGTAATCCAGTAGTGTGGTGAAGCTCCCCGCATTATGAATAATGCCAAATTATGCTATTGATATTTTGAACTTACTCTTTATTTTCTAATTTGAAATTGGATGGAATTGACAACACAGTTATCATCTTTGTTTTTACACGTGCAAAAATTGTCAGCTCTCTGCTTGTTTCAGGGTGAGATGCCTGATGGCATGCACAAGTTTGCTGAAGGCTATGAGACAAACCCAACATATATTGTGGCAAAAAAGGCAAAACACCTTGAAGAAAGCGAGACAACCCCAAAGTCTTGTCTTGATGTAGTGTTCAAGTTACTTGAGACTAGCAGTCAGACAAGCTCCCAGAATCCGCTGTCTACATCAGTTCGACTTCTTCAGTCTCAAGTTCTAGCAGAAAGGCATTCTGCAACTCAACTTCAACTTGAATTACTATATCTAAGAAAGATTGCGGAGAACACCAATGAAAACCTCATTGCTAGACAGCTACACCTGGAAGCTATGACCGACATGCTAGGCCGGTCTCACAGCCTTGCTCAGCAGCTTGCGCAGCAGTTCCGTGCAAGGCTAACCTTTCTTGAACTGTCTTGGAAGTGGTCTTGGTTCAGTATTATTTTGTTATGCTGTGATGGCGCCCAATTTTTGTAATCTGCTTCTTCGTTGCGCTTTATGATCATTGGTGGCGACCTTTGATGCCCAGTGGATGTAATATACCATAAATCCTTTATTGTATAGTGTAGGTTTATTCTAAGTTACTATGTCATAATTTATTTATTGTATAGAGTAGGTTTGTTCTTAATTCCTACTAGTTACTGCCATCATTCGCTATCTGAAAATACATGAAGAAAATTTGATGCAGTCGACCGGGCCAAAACATTCGCCTCTAACTAGCCTGATTTTTAGCAGGCCACAATTGGACCAGCCTGCAACTTTCTTAGGCCTGAAAGGCCATTGGGGCCTTCACACTTGGCGCCAGGCCCACAACTTACACGGGCTTACAATCGGCCCACAGTTTAGTTAGGCCTTTAGTGGACCCAAAGTTTGTTGGGCCCATGTAGCTTTGGGCCATCAACAGGATGAATATTGTGCTGGCCTATTACGGCCCAGAAGTAACCATGGGCCTTTAGCAGGCCGAAATGCATGTTGGGCCTCAATCTTCACTAGTCGTCGATGGGCCTTCAGCAGGCTAAAATGTAGACTGTTGACGCTGGAACGCGTCACACGAACACGTCGATGTGTACCCGCGGCGCCGAGGGAGATGCTCCGCAACTCACACCGCGGGAGGCCGACTTCCAGCGCGATACGCAAGACAGCAAGCCGGCGCTTTTGGGACCAGACGCCCCGCTCGCCCGGGAGGGACCCCGTCAGGGCTCGCGGCGACGATTGGCTGCTCGAGGTCGGCCTTACCTCCCCTAAAGCCTCGTGGATTCGCAGCCTCCAATCTTGAAGAACGACGAAGAATGAGAAGAAAGATACAAGGGGAGAGATAAAAGTAGATGAACACGAAAAAGTAGTAGATGTATTTGTTCGATTGGTGTTGTTCAATCGGCCGTCACCCCTTAGGTATATAAGAGGCGGCTGGACTTCCCGTGCAAGGAAAAGGCTTGGATTCACGTCCAAGACCCTAGTCAAATTCGGATTGGTTTTGTCCGAACTTTCAAAAACTGTTCGGTTTAAACTGGATGCACCTTACGGGTCTTTTTTGTGGTGGTAAACGATCTCGGATGGAAACGAGCTCAAAAGCAATCTTGACCATTTCGACGAGACGAACAACTTTTATGTTGAACGTTTTTTGATCAGAGGTCATCTTGAGAGTCAAATCGGTCGCGCAAAACAGGTTATCCCTCGCGCTACCCATCAGACAGGGTGTCTCGTGGGGCGCGCCAGTTTTTGCCTCTGACAGGGCTGTATTCCGATGGCTCTAACTTTTGCATACGAACTCGGCTTAGAACGATTTTTATATCAAAGTCAATGGTTTCGACGAGACGAAGACAATCCGTGTAGATAATGTTTCCTTTTGAGGTGGTCTTGGGGGCTCAATCAGCCAAACTATACTCTGAATATAAGATCTTAGTACTTTGAGTATAGTTTCGGCCTTCGAGATGAAATCGGACGGCGATGACCCAAACTTCAAAGATGTTCATATCAACAATGCGGAACTCTTTCATGAAGATCACTTCTCCATTTGAGTCCATCTTAAATAAGTTCTTGACCGTGCCAAAATCTTGTGTCAACACATGCCCCCCTATTTTTCGGCAAAGCTTGTGTGCCGAAAAATAACTTGCACATAGCTTGCTCTAAGGACGATGTCAACACTTCATCAGCCAAGCCATTTTTCATATGCTTAGGATGATAAGTTTATATCGGCCATTTCTTGTGTGAATATTTCGATGCAAGTTTGGGTGAAACTTTCCCAACTTCAATAACAATTCAGTGATAAGGTTCCATAGATCAAAACCATCCTCCAAACCATATTGTTCACCCTTTCGCTAGGACTTTGCAGATAATCAATAATGAACTTCCTCCAATCCTTACTTCGCCTGCATAAAAGTTTCATTAGTGGCCGAAGCGGTGGGCTTCGGTTCGGCCTTACCTATGTTGACAAAACCTAGCATCAGCTATTGATAGAAATACAATACACCATAGTTAACATAGTAGCCATATGCTTGCTGTGCCAACTCTTTCGAATTGTCATGTCTAGATATATGAACAATTTTAAAGCAACCCAAGGTAAATCTTGCATCTAGTTATATCAAAAGATAAACTATAAGTGATTCGTCAAAAGATTGATAACCCTTGGATATTTGTTGCACTACTAATAACGAATCACTGGAAGCCTCAATATGTATAGCAACTATAGTAAGGCAAAGCTCCAATCCGAATAACAATGCATATTCGGCTTTGATCATTGTGCAAAAATATCTTAAGCAGCATGAGGCTTCACAAACTAGCTCCATATGGAGATAAATAAACAACACCAACACTTTGGCCATTGCTACAAATTGAACCATCAAAATACAATCTCCATAGTATTAGAGAAACAAAGCTAATATCACTTAACATGTACCTTGTCTCGGTTCCAATTGAACTAAGGACGGTGTTAGAATTCCACACCGGCCATGATCAGATAGTTTCTTAGGACGATAGTTAAGTATCGGCCATTACCATGAGGTTCATGTAGAATCCGTCCATTAAAATATGTATAGCCGAAATAAACAAATAAAATAGCAATAAAATATTTCGGCCCCTTTTCTTAGCAACAAAAATGTAACTAACCAAATGTATAGTGATTTGGTAATACTCTATCATCATATAGAAAATTATGTTGCATCCATGGATCAAAATAAGTCCATGGAGGGTAACTGATCATACCTGTGGATGAATTCCATGGCAAAGGCATCAATGGCATTGTTGAAGAAAATGGATGATGTGCTAATCGAAGATTTTGATGTTGTGATGCACACCTTCGGCTTAATTGTTTGTTGCTTCCATCATTCTCCTTCTTCATTTTTATTGTACTTGTTGCAATTGAAGCATGCACATTGTTTTTGTTTTGATTGATCCTCTTGGGAACCCATGCCATGTTCCTCTTTCTAAGCTCTTGTGCACTAAGATTTTGCAATTCCTTCTTTTGCCAATACGATAAGCCGAGTGAGCACCTCAACTGTGATTTTGTTTCAACCAATGGCAACTCTTTCT
Source organism: Triticum aestivum (assembly GCF_018294505.1). Lineage (NCBI taxonomy): Eukaryota > Viridiplantae > Streptophyta > Magnoliopsida > Poales > Poaceae > Triticum > Triticum aestivum. Next base: position 512,145,858 of record NC_057804.1, read on the forward strand.
GGGCCTTGTGCACCCTCAACTTATTTTCTTCAGATTTGGCACTCTGATTTTTATCAATTGATTGCTTCACTTCTTTGCCTTTTGTAGCCAATGTCAACACTTTAATTGGCTCTTTGTTTTTTGAGATCAAATCTGAAGTAGCACACTTACGACCATCTCTTTTCACGCGGTAAACTTGCTTTACCATCTCTTTCTTCTTCCTTGAGCTCTGGACTAATTCCTTATGATTGAAACGGTCTTTGATACGTGATTGTTCAAATGTTGATCTTCTTGGAGCTGCATAGTATTGGTGAGATGGTCTAGAATAAGATAGAGAATGTGCCCTTGTACCATACCTGTCCCATGATGAATATGTATCTATATGAGCATAGGGAGGCATCCACGGCATTGGCATTGGCGGCCCAAAATAAGGATATGAATATGTTGCATTAGAATTATCACTTTGCCAATACCAATCCTCATATTTGCGCCTTGGGGGTGATCTTGGTTTCTTTGCATGATTTGGCCGATAAGCATTCTTCTCTTCACTCATCTTTTGATATTTATCCAATAGTTCAGCAAAGGTGATTTTTGATCTCTTACACTTGCGCTTATTTCGGCCTTTGTTTTCTTTTGGTTTGCTTTCATCGATCATTGGATTTGCTTGCTGCCCCCCAGTCCTTGGCGTCTCCATTGTAGCTTCAATGGAATTCTCGCCCTCAAGATTATGTTCATTATGCTCTTCAACAACTTCTTTACTTGAAACTTTGATCCCATCACCTGACATTTTTACATTCTCTTTAAATGGATCGGCTTGAAGCGGCCGATGCAAAAACCTTTTGCCATCGGGACTAATCGGAATAGACTGGTCATCTCTTGGTGTTTCAACAAACTTCAATCATCCTTTTTCAATGGCCGATTTAACTATTTGTCGAAACATGTTGCAATCCTTGAAATTATGTTTGGACGAATCATGCAACTTACAATACATTCGTCCTTGGATTGATGGCTTAACATGGTGATCGAGAATTGTAATATAATTATTTTCCAGCAACAAATCAAATATTTGATCACACATGCTTGAATTGAAGGTATACTTCTTATTTTCTAGCTGATCTTGCTGTTTGAACGACTTTGGAGATAAGCAAACGAATGGTTCAGATTTGGAATCTCCCCATTCGGCTATGCATTGTGTTTTCCACTCTATATCCGATGTCTTTGGATAAGATATTGTATTAGCATCGGTTTTCTCAATAGAATTTAACCTTGGCTTTAAATTTCTGAAACGAAGATATTTAGAACATACATGTCTCAGTTGAGACCAAGTGCAAGCCAAGTACGAAATAAGCAAAGATACCCAACTAGATATGAACTTTAGATAAAGCAACAGGGAAAGCTTTGGCTGTAACAATAAGTCATTATCAGTCTTTATAAATGGCGCAATGGTTTGACCGATATGTTCCATAACGATTTTATTGCTAACAAGTAAATTACCCTTCTTCATTGGTCTTTCAAAATTACTTATGAGAATATTTCTTATAGATGCATCAATAATGAAGTTGCGACCAAATCTGAAAATAGGTAAATTACTCGCTATGCATACTTCTTCAAATATATTGGGAGAACATGATGGTGGTGCCATTTGAAGAACATCTTGCTCCGTCTTTGGATGGCTCCCCAACACCTTGTCATCATCTTTTTCTTGAATCCATGCATCATTGCTTTGAAGATTTTTGTCGGCGAACTTTGTTCGGCTACTTGTTCTTGTCCTTGAAGCTTGTCAATTTCTATGGCACGGAACTCATAGGGCAGGAAGTAGGTTCCATTAACTTCAGAAAAATCAAGCACCGTTGTTTTCCTATGCTTGCCATGCCCTTTCTCAATAATGCTTGCCTCGTTGGATTTGATGGATTCAGAATATATACTACTTGATTCGGATTTTTCAACCGAAGCACTTTCATGTTCCGAATCATCCTTCTTTTCATTGATACTACCAATTGGCAATGCTTCTTTTATCTGAGCCAATTCTTTTTCTATTTGTTTCTGATGGCGAGCAGCAAAATTAGCTTTAAGCTTTTTCTCAATTTCAGCCCACTCCGGATATGATTGCCCCCCGATGCTTTTAGATTCTTTCGGCAATGACACACAGGTGTTGCCGAAATTTTGCAATTGTGTAGGGGGTGTATAATATGATGTAGTACTAGGTGAAGGCATATGCATTGTTGTAAGACCATCCTTTTGCTCGCCAATTTCATCAATTGGCAAAGATTCATCTTCTTGCAAAACTCTAGCTTTTATTGCGGCATAATCAGGAAATAGCCCCTTTTCATGTTGTTCAAGGCAAAGAGCACTAATTCTCTTATTTTGGGCTAAACTCTTCAATGCAGCCACCACTACCTCATCTTCTACAATATTGGGCACAACCGCTTTTGTAAAATTTACATTCATTCGGCTATAACCAGGAAGGTGTGAAGCCGAATTATGAGCATCTACAGTTGTGTATGGTGCCGAAGAATTACTAACATAAGGTGTAGCATATGATGTTTGAGAGTAACTGGCCGAATAACTAGTAGCAGCATGGCCAATTCTCTCGTTTATCCGCATGGTTGGATTAGTATATTGCACATTACTTGCCGATGAATAAAAGGGTGAACACTTTCTTGCATGGCATTGGAGATTCTAACATGAGGTATTTCAAATTTATTAACTGAACTCACCATGTTGTTCATCGGCATAACAATTTGTGGGGTTGCCGATGCATGAGAGTTGGGATACATATGGTGTAGGTTACTAGTATCATAAGAACTTAAAGCATGCAAATTACTTTGAATCGGCCCTTGCACGTAATTAGATGCATTATTGAAAAAACTAGGGCTGGCCGATAGAGTATACTCATTGAACAATCTAGTAACACCATATGAATTATTTGCATCTACAGTAGGGAATTGGGTATTCATATTACCTTTGTAGATTGCAAACCCTACATGACGATCCTTTTGTAGCAAGAATAGGCCGGAGACCGTTCAAAGCTTTGTCCCCAGCGGATTCGCCAAAAAGTGTGTTGACACTGGAACGCGTCACACGAACACGTTGATGTGTACCCGCGGCACCGAGGGAGATGCTCCGCAACTCACACCGCGGGAGGCCGACTTCCAGCGCGATACGCAAGACAGCAAGCCGGCGCTTTTGGGACCAGACGCCCTGCTCGCCCGGGAGGGACCCCGTCAGGGCTCGCGACGACGATTGGCTGCTCGAGGTCGGCCTTACCGCCCCTAGAGCCTCGTGGATTCGCAGCCTCCAATCTTGAAGAACGACGAAGAACGAGAAGAAAGATACAAGGGGAGAGATAAAAGTAGATGAACACGAAAAAGTAGTAGATGTATTTGTTCGATTGGTGTTGTTCAATCGGCCGTCACCCCTTAGGTATATAAGAGGCGGTTGGACTTCCCGTGTAAGGAAAAGGCTTGGATTCACGTCCAAAACCCTAGTCAAATTTGGATTGGTTTTGTCCGAACTTTCCAAAACTGTTCGGTTTAAACTGGATGCACCTTACGGGTCTTTTTTGTGGTGGTAAACGATCTCGGATAGAAACGAGCCCAAAAGCAATCTTGACCGTTTCAACGAGACGAACAACTTTTATGTTGAACGTTTTTTGATCAGAGGTCATATTGAGGGTCAAATTGGTCGCGCAAAACAGGCTATCCCTCGCGCTACCCATCAGACAGGGTGTCTGGTTGGGCGCGCTAGTTTTTGCCTCTGACAGGGCTGTATTCCGATGGCTCTAACTTTTGCATACAAACTCGGATTGGAACGATTTTTATATCAAAGTCGATGGTTTCGACGAGACGAAGACAACCCATGTAGATAATGTTTCCATTTGAGGTGGTCTTGGGGGCTCAATCAGCCAAACTGTACTCTGAATATAAGATCTTAGTACTTTGAGTATAGTTTCGGCCTTCGAGATGAAATCGGACGGCGATGACCCAAACTTCAAAGATGTTCATATCAACAATGCGGAACTCTTTCATGAAGATCACTTCTCCATTTGAGTCCATCTTAAATAAGTTCTTGACCGTGCCAAAATCTGGTGTCAACATAGACCAGGCCTTTTTTGGCCAGTTATATGACGGGCCATTACCAGGCTAAAACATATATCGGGCCTTAGTTGGCCCACTGATATCATGGGTCTTTAACAGGCCGAAAACTTTGTAGAGGCATCAACGGGCCGAATTATACGATAGGCCTTTAACAGGCCAAAGTCACGTTGGGCTGAATTGTTGCCACATTTATCACGGGCCGTTAGAGGGCCGGATGTCGCGTCGGACCATATATGTCCCATGGGCAGCACGGGCCATTCCCATGCCGAAAGACACACCGGGCTGAAATGGTCCCATGTTTACATCAGGCCTCTGAGGGAGTCCTGGACTAAGGGGTCCTCGGATAGCCAGACTATATCTTTGGCAAGACTGTTGGACTATGAAGATACAAGATAGAAGACTTCGTCCCGTGTCCGGATGGGACTCTCCTTGGTGTGGAAGGCAAGCTTGGCGATTCGGATATGTAGATTCCTTTCTCTGTAAACCAACTTTGTACAACCCTAGCTCCCCCGGTGTCTATAGAAACCGGAGGGTTTAGACTTCTAGGGTTTAGTCACAACAGTCGTAATCTCATAGGCTAGACTTCTAGGGTTTAGCCATTACGATCTCGTGGTAGATCAAATCTTGTAATGCTCATATTCATCAAGATCAATCAAGCAGGAAGTAGGGTATTACCTCCATAGAGAGGGCCCGAACCTGGGTAAACATCGTGTCCCCCGCCTCATGTTACCATTAGCCTTAGACGCACAGTTCGGGACCCCCTACCCAAGATCCGCCGGTTTTGACACCGACATTGGTGCTTTCATTGAGAGTTCCTCTGTGTCATCGAAGATAGGTTTGATGGCTCCATCAATCATCTACAACAATGCAGTCCAGGGGAAGACCTTCCTCCCCGGACAGATCTTCATATTCGGCGGCTTCGCACTGCGGGCCAACTCGCTTGGCCATCTGGAGTAGATCGATAGCTACGCCCCTGGCCATCAGGTCAGATTTGGAAGCCTAAATTTTGTGGCCGATATCCGCGGAGACTTGATCTTCGACGAATTCGAGCCCACGACAGTTGTCCTCGACCACCACGATGAACATGACCTAGATCTATCATCTGGCCGCACACAGAAGCTAGCGCCTGTGACCGCCCTGGCCCTAGAGCCGGAGTGGACTGCGTGGAAGACGGGTAGCTCAGCCCCCGCAGAGGCCGCAGACTCTACGGCGCTCGAGCCGCACACAGACCCAACATCGAGCTGGGCTTGTGTTTCCGGAACCTCGGACTCATCTCCGACCATGGAATCCGGGCCGCAGGCATCCCCGTCCATCGAACCTGATTGGGCGCCGGTCTTAGAGTCCAGCTCCACGGACATTTTCCAACACTCGCCTTTTGGCGATGTGTTAAACTCATTAAGATCCCTCTCCTTGTCAGGGGACTCTCGGCCGAACTATGTCCGGCTCGAATGGGAAGCGGACGACGAAGAACTTCGTTCCCCACCCACCACCCACTTCATTGCCACTGTCAAGGATTTAACCGACACGCTCGATTATGACTCCGAAGACATCGACGGTATGGACGACGATGCTGGAGAAGAGCAGGCACAAAAACCACCACCTTTGAGGCAGTGGACAGCTACATCATCATACGATATATGCATGGTGGACACACCGAAAGAGAATGAGGACGACGGCGATAACAACATACATGTCGATGAACCTACCAAGCGTTGGCGTCCCAAGCGTCGAGCTCGATCCAGAAAAAGAAGAAGAACACAATTGTCACGGACACCGACGATAATCTGAACCAAACTGAGGACCCTGCAGACCCAACTTTGGAGCAGGGCGTGCTAGAGGATGTTGAACACAGTCTGGAGATGTTGTCTGAACACAGCGACGCCGAAGATAGCAGTTACCAACCCGTCTCTGAAAAGGAGATCAGCCTGGGCGACGACAAGTTCGTCATCCCAGAAGAACCATTAGAACAAGAACGCCTCCACCAAAGGCTTATCGTCACCGCAAGGAGCCTGAATAAGCAGAAGCAGCAGCTTAAAGTCGTGCAGGATACGCTCAATGACAGATGGAACGAAGTGCTAGACGCTGAGGAAAAATACAGCGGTAACCGCCAAACAAAGAGCTATCCTAAACGCAAGCTGGTGCCCAAATTCGAGGACGAGGCTATCGCGCCTATACCACCGAAAAACAATACGGTCGACTGGCCGGGCCGACCACCTCGTGGTCGCGACAGAGCGGCTAGCAATGCCATACACAAGCTCGCACCCCCTCCCAGCAAAGGAAGAAAGGCTGCGGCCCAGGACCAGAAACACAATCTACATGAGGACCTGGACAAAAAAGCTGGCAAAACCAGGTCCATCTATGGATCCAGGGAACGTGCTCCTACACGGGATCACTATTATCAAACAAAACATGTCGATCATTTACCAGCTCAGAACCAATACCGAATATTACAAATGCCAGACCCAATCCACGACACAGCCATATACAGGGGTGCTGCACACCCCCTGTGCTTCATCGATGAGGTATTAGAACACGATTTTCCAAAGGGGTTCAAACCTGTAAACATCGAGGCATATGATGGAACGACGGACCCCACGGTTTGGATAGAAGACTTTATTCTTCATATCTGCATGGCTCACGGAGATGATCTCCACGCCCTTAAACATTTGCCCCTCAAGCTAAAAGGACCAGCTCGGCACTGGCTGAAAAGCCTCCCCAAAAACTCCATCGGAAGCTGGGAAGAACTTGAGGATGCCTTCCGGGCCAATTTCCAAGGGACCTATGCCCGGCCTCCGGATGTAGACGATCTAAGTCACATAATCCAACAACCCGGAGAATCAGCCTGTAAGCTTTGGAACAAGTTTCTTACTAAGAAGAACCAAATTGTCGACTTTCCAGACGCCGAAGCCTTAGCGGCCTTCAAACACGGCGTCCGGGATGAATGGCTGGCCAGACACCATCGCCAAGAAAAGCCAAGGACAATGGACGCCTTAACTACACTCATGACCCGCTTTTGCACGGGCGAAGACAGCTGGTTAACCCATAGCAGCACCAGTGATCCCAGCACCTCTAAGGTCAGGGATGGAAATGGAAAACCACGACGCAACAAAAACAAATGTCGGAACAATGAAGAAAGCCCAGATAACAAGCCGCCGCACCAAACCGAACTAACTATCCGGAATGGGTTCAGTTGGCCACAGCCGGGCTATGATGTCCTTTATGGCAGTGTTGGACATCCTGTGGAGCTCGGCCCATTGGGCCATCTGTTTGTTCAACAGTGGACGCTTCGGCGTGTCAAATTGCGACCAAAACAGCTTTTCCGTTGCATGTCCTTCTTGCGCCTAGAAAAACGGATTCGCATCGGCAGCACTCTTCGGTAGGTCCATAAAGGGGTTCAGAGAACTCCACCGTTGATTAAGCGGCGCATACTTTGGATCGCCAAACTTACTTTGCAACAAAACAGGCTTACCAGCCACGATCTCCCCAGCTTGTTGGATCTCCTCCCGAGCTACTCCAGACTCAGACCGGGCTTCCTTCGCCCATTGTAAGGCCTTGCCCAGTTCGTCCGCTTTGGCTTTGTTATCTTTCTCAAGATCTTGGCATCGGCTAGTGGCATTCTTCAACTCAAGTGCCATGGTGGATATCCTCTCCTCGCATTGACACCGAGCGGTCTGCTCCACTTTTAATTCGGCGGTTGTCTTCTCGACAGCCGCATTACTCATCTTGGCTTGCTCCTTGGCCTGGGCAAGTCCCACCCGAAGGGTCTCAACTGCGACGGCACTATCTGCAATTATGCATATAAAAAATTTCAGTACCAAGCTCATTTCACAATACTAGCATGTACTGAGTGCCCCAGAGACATACCTTGCGCCTCGTCGAGACGCATGTTCATAAGCGTGATGTCATCATCTGTCGCATCAACTTTATGCTTCAAGTGTGCTACCTTGTTAATAATGGATCGGCAGTATCTTCGGGAAGTGGAGCCGAACACCTGATTCTCTCCGCCTTCTTTAGCCAGCCCTGGCCGGATAGAGTTTTATCAGTACATTGTCATGGATAATTCGACTAAATTGTGTTTGGGAGTCAAGTACTTACTGGAGTATCCGGATGGTTGCAGTCAAGACCGATGTCTTCTGTAGTATCCGGCCACTTTTTTCGTGCGCCAAAGAACGATTTCCACATCTCTTTGAGCATCGTGCCGGAGAGGTACTGAAGAGTCTGTGGACCTTCCGGATTAAATTCCCACATACATAGAGGGCGTCGCTGACAGGGTAGGATCCGGCGGACCAGCATTACTTGGATTACATCGATGAGACCGGTGTCCTTCTTAATAAGGCTCTGGATGCGGCTGTGCAGTGTCCGCACTTCGTCTGTAGATCCCCAGTCCAGCCCCTTGTTAATCCACGATGCCAGTTGTGGTGGAGGACCGGACCGAAATGCAGGAGCAGCTACCCGCCTTGTACCGCAGGGTTCGGTTATGTAAAACCACTCCCACTGCCATAAATCAGAAGATTCTATGAAGGAGCCCTTTGGCCAAGTGGAGTTGATAAGCTTGCTTATTGAAGCACCTCCGCACTCCGCTTGTTTCCTGCCGATTACCTTCGGTTTCACACTAAAGGTCTTGAGCCATAAGCCGAAGTGTGGGGAGATATGGAGGAAGGCCTCACACATGGTGATGAACGCCGAGATGTGGAGGAAGGAGTCCGGAGCTAGATCATGGAAATCTAGCCCGTAATAAAACATAAGTCCTCGAACAAAGGGATGGAGAGAAAACCCAAGCCCTCGAAGGAAGCGAGAGATGAACATGACTCTCTCATTGGATCAGGGAGTAGGAATAACCTGCCCTTGCGCAGGAAGCCTGTGGTAGATTTTCGCAGTCAAGTATCTTGCCTCCCTAAGCTTCAAGATGTCTTCCTATGTGACAGAGGAGGCCATCCACCGGCCTTGAAGGCTGGGTCTGGACATGGCTGGAGGCTTGAAGCAACTAGATTGACCCTTGAGTGTTGGGGCTTGAGGGGGGAGGCAGAGGGAAGAACTAGCACAGAAGAAAGAGGACAGGCCCTAACCCCTTCATAAAGGCGATGGATATCAAGCGTCCCCTCCGTGGCCTTAAAACATGCCTATTCCCGAGGAATTATGCCAATAGAACAGTTGGGTTACCCACGCCTGTGTTGATGAAAATCCCGTAATAAGGGGACACGATCTCTGCTTTGACAATACATGCCAATAAAAACCGCCCCCCGAGACATGGGGCAGCAGGCTGGAAAACGATTCAAAATAATGGTTGGGCAATGACGTCATGTCGTACTACCAAAATTATCAGCGGATTGGACTTGTGAAGTATTCTCTACAGGTGCATGTGGAATATGTTTTGCAGAGCCGGACACGATTCTTGTGTTCGGAATTTACTTTGAATTGTTCGGAGAAGGAACCCGCCTTGCAATGCCGAAGACATTCTGCGCACCGGACTCATCGTCATTGAAGCCTGGTTCAGGGGCTACTGAGCGAGTCCTGGACTAAGGGGTCCTCAGATAGCCAGACTATATCTTTGGCCGGACTGTTGGACTATGAAGATACAAGATAGAAGACTTCGTCCCGTGTCCAGATGGGACTCTCCTTGGTGTGGAAGGCAAGCTTGGCAATTCGGATATGTAGATTCCATTCTCTGTAAACCGACTTTGTACAACCCTAGCTCCCCCGGTGTCTATATAAACTAGAGGGTTTAGACTTCTAGGGTTTAGTCACAACAATCATAATCTCATAGGCTAGACTTCTAGGGTTTAGCCATTACGATCTCGTGGTAGATCAACTCTTGTAACACTCATATTCATCAAGATCAATCAAGCAGGAAGTAGGGTATTACCTCCATAGAGAGGGCCCGAACCTGGGTAAACATCATGTCCCCCGCCTCCTGTTACCATCAGCCTTAGACGCACAGTTCGGGACCCCCTACTCGAGATCCATTGATTTTGACACTGACAGCCTTTAACACGCCATAATGTCACTGGATCATAATTGGGCCCAAATATGCGGTGAACAATTAACGGGCCAGATCTGGCTACGGGCCGTCAATGGGACATGTTTAAAAAGGCCATTATTGGGATGGCCCACTAGTACCTGAGTAAATCCTACGAGCCTTTGACTAGGCCAGCCTTTTTAACCTATATGGGCCTCTGTTGGGCCGTGCCTATCATAGGCGCCTTCGGTCCAATGAGTGGATGACATCTGTCCCAACGGTGAGCCGACACGTGGTTCCTCCGGCCAATGAGAAATTTACACGTGGAAAATCCCCGTTGGTCGTGGCTGTTAGCGGGTTATCGGATCCAAAACCGGACCCAATAGCTTAAGAGCGACCTGTTACGGTGGATGCCATGTGTCGGTCACCCTTGACAAAAGCACTTCCATGACGCGCGATTTATCGTCATGGAAGTGGACACTTCCATGATGATAATTTTGGTAATGTCATGGAACACTTCTACGATAGCACATGTATGACTATCTTGATTCTGTCATAAAATTGTCATGGATGTACATGCATGACAAAAAACGTGACCTACTGTGACAAATACGTATCATCACGGAAGTGTATTTTTTTGTAGTGAAGTTTTCTAGAAGTTATCTTCAGGGCGTCAGCTTGGATCCGTACGTGGTCATTACTCAGCCATGTGGACCATAGGGAGCTTATGGATACTAGGTGCAACCGATGGGAGATGGTTGCACGGGATACATACAACCGGTTTGGATGGCAGTCCAATAATAAAATAGGTGTTTAGTCATCTTAACATATTTTTGCCGGTTGTGGCATATGATTTTTTTGTATAATATTTGTAAGACCTTTTGAGATCTTGTTTGGAACCTGGATCTTTAATAATATGACTGTGTGCATCAAGAGATGCAGAGGCCGAGGGTTTTCCTCCTTTTCTAAAAAACTCAATATTTGGTAGGATATAGGAGAATGCAACATATACCGTGTTTTCTATGTGTCCTCTTCATTGTCATCTTCGCCCATTCCATGTCGAAATCCTGGCTCCGTCCCTGATCATGGCTTTTTGCTATAAAAAATCGAAAAGAAGGATTATACCGGCCTTTATATTATGATGCACGCATCCATCTTTATTGCATTATTCAATAAGGACTTACAAAATAAATACATAAGTCAACGCAAAGCCACCTTCCTCGTGAAAATGTCGCCCTACCTACAAGATTAATGATGTGCCCTGACCTCCTGCCACGCGCACCAAGAATCCAATGTCATCACCAAGCCACCTGCCGGCTAGCCGGGGAACTAAGTGGTCTAGCATACCCTCGGCATGCGCATGACCGCATGCGCTTGCTGCAGAATCCATCGTTGCGTTCTTTCGCAATCACAACTTCTGGAGCAATCAATGCACTGATCTTGCCAAACCTTCCAGCCGTCGACACCGCTATAACGCTGGACAGTGCTAGCCTCCTATGCATGCCCATCAAACGTATCCAACACCGAGACTCCGCTACACCTTGCCGCCAAGACTCATTGGCGTCGATATTGTAGAAGGCACACCTCTCCACCTTGGTCACCACACGAGAAGCATAAGGAGATCTACGCCTAGCCACCAAGCCAAACACTTGTCCCTCCAGCCATTGTACAACCTCAAAATGATGCCCCATGGGGATGACAACACAGGAACCTCACCATCATCCACCCTGGAGAGCCCGAATCTGGAGTTTCCCCCGGGGTACAGAGGGAACGCGGATCACCCCAGAATGCCTCCAACGAGGTAACTACGTGCGTAGGCGCCGCCATTAACGGTTCTGGCCAAGGTCGAACCAAGCTTTTGCTAGCAAATCCGCACACATCCTTGGCTAGACCACCAGATCGACCTCCTCCGTCATCCAGCACGCCCATGGGTGACCTCTGTTGCCGAAAAACCGCACGACCGGAGCCGCACCACCGCCTGAAACCTCCGCCCCCGCTTGGGTGAGCCATCAACAACGGAGGGGCCCTCACCATTGTGCCGTCCATGCCAGACGACGCACATGTCCAGGACACCCATGCGGATCTCCACCACAACCGCATCCCAGAGCTGCGACAAAGGAAGGCCCCGCCGCCGCCATCATCCATGTCTAGGCTTTGCCCCGTAGAGCTCCGACGGGGTGTGGAGAGGCGCAGCGGCTGCTCGAAGGCCTAGATCAGATCGGGAGGGAGGAGATCGGGAGGAAGGGGGTTGAGGAGAGGGGCGGCAGCTAAGGGTCGAGGAGGGGGATGATGAGGATGGGGTGTCAGTTCTGATGACGGTTTGATTAATTAGGACGTGCTACTAATTTATTTCTCAGTGATAGGACTTTTTTAGTGTAGCATCCCTAACTCGTTCAATCTACTCGTGCAGCAGCGGCGACTGTTTCTAAGTGGCATGACGTGTAGTCCACCGTCTGAATGAAATCTACTAGATGGAGATAATTCAAGTTAATGATCGATTAGAAATGACAGGATGCTAGAATGCATTTAACGAATATATCATACTACTAACTAAGATGGAAACATCACAAGATTATTCACTCAAACTCTTCCGCACAACTGAAAATTACCATATGACAGTGTAACATATCTTGTTTCATCAACAAACACAAATTAAGCTCAGTTTATGGCTCATCAATCACACACGCATGTGCGTGCTAGGTTGTGTGGTTAATGCCCACAGGTCCACACAAATTAACCTTCTATTACAAAGAAGTAAGGGTTCGGAAGTAATGTAAACCATCAGAAGCCAGCCAGCTTGACCGTGAACGCCACACCAAGATGGAGAAGCCAAGCAAGCAACCCAGTGCTGTGTGACACATCACTCAAATCCAATCCAATGAAAATCATATCCACAACAGGTATTGCTTGCAGAAGAAAGAGCACCATTTATTCCTTGTTGTGCAAGTATGTAGCAACAAAGACTTACTTGCACCCTCACGGCACTGCAGATCGAGCTTGTGACAAACACACCTAGTTGCAAGTCACACCGAAAATGAGAAACACTTAAGAGTTGTGATAGATCACAATCTGATTGTAACACCAATAGACTGATGCATGGTCGATGTAAGCCGATCAACCTCACTTTGCATGATTCAGATTACCTAGGGAATGAAGAATGGAAAAAAAACATTAAGTAAACCAGTGACACTTGCCCAACTTATTATCTATAAGTAGAACAAAATCCACATCGAACGCACCTCAGAGCGGAGACCCTCGTGAGGGTCTTCTTGTAGTAAGCAGAGTGGCATGTCTTGAAGAGTGATGGTTCATGGTTGGCCTTGGATCCGTCCCAACCCAGCCTATCTCACCAGTCCTTCTCGTCCACCACCGGCTTGGGACCTTCACGTGACAAGACTGCTAGCCGTCTCAGGCCCCAACAGTCCTTGAGGCTGATCGTCTCTAAGGCCAGAATGGTGATCAGGCTAGTCTCGCATATCTGCTCTAGCTTGTGGAGATGGTACAGCTTAATGTGCTTCAGCTTCTTGAATGTTACTTGAGATGCTATCTCTCGAGGGCACTCATCGTTCAGTGGGAATATATGTTGGATATTACTACAATGTGCAATTTGAATGGACTCCAAGTGTGGCAAGGAGAAGGAAGAAATAGGGAGGACAAACACCAACCGTGGACAATTGTGCAAGTATATGTGTTGTAAGCCTTCAAAGCTGGAAGAGTGATGAAAGATGCTTCTACCCCAGATGCAATAGGCCATTGGGAGATCAGATGCAAAAAATATCCTTATTGATTCAAAGAACTCATGTTCATGAGCAGGGAACAAAGTGTGTAGCTTGGGGCACCCCTCAACATGACACCATTCTAGATGCATCCAAGATCTTGATTCCCCCGGAAGGACCGTTTTGATCAAGATATTGCCGTGCACATGTAATGATTGAACTTGATAGCCTATGAAAAATTTGCAATCTTCATTGGCATTCATGCTCTCTAAATGGTGGCTTCCTTCACCAATCTCGATATGCACACCTAAAGGATAAAGTTTTTGGTGGTCCCACACCAAGGACCAGCACGTGACAATATCCTTCTTAAGTACAATATCGTTGTAAGGTAAGAAGGGCCTTGTTGGAACCAAACCCTCTTGGCTAGGACCATGTCAATACATTTGGTGATGTTTACTTGGCTTTGGATCATAGAGGAGATATGGAGGTGCACCTTGTAGCTATACATAGAACTCCGCCAATGGAGTCCCCTCATTGTAGACCAAAAGAACCTTCCATCTGTAAAAGCCATAAGTAACCCAAAGACAGGGGACATATGGTCTCCAAAGTAAAACAATGGTTTACTCCCTCGAGTGTCTACATGTAGAACTTCTAATGAAGTGTTGCTTTGATTCCAGAGTAGGCTACGAAGTTGCTCACAACCCAACAGGAATAGCTTCTTGAGCCGTGGGACACCCATTGTATAGAGGTCAAGTGTTTTAACAGATGTGCCAGAGGGGTCCAACTCCTCAAGACTGGGTAATGCATGCAAGAATATGTTGCGCAAATGATTGCAACCCTTTAGGGGGATCTGTATCACCTTTGCTTCTGGAAGTGAAGCATTGCGGGACTTGGGATGCAGTTCTATTTTTGGCAGTTGTACATCATGTGTCCATTTCACTGATGGGCCATAACCATCAAAGCTAAAACTCTCGAGTTGTGGAGTGGTTCCCTCGAGTGCAACATGCTTCAATATGGAACAACCATCAAGAACAAGCATCTTTAAGTTTCCTGATGATGACACTGCAGGCAATGATTTCATATGAATGCTATCCGATAAGTCCAAGAGCTCAAGATTTATCATATCAAAGAAAGAGCATGTCTCTACCGTGATAACATCTAAGGATTCGGTCACTCGGAGCTTCTGAAGGTTGTGTAGCTTTTTCCATGCATGACTTAAATTCCTCCATGAGATGCCCTTTGTATTTACCTCCCTAAGATTGGTCATCGGCTCGGTCATCTCTATCGGCAAGGCAAAATCTTTGAAGCGTATGTCAAGCACCAACAGGTTTGGGAAACATTGCCATCCAGCTTGATCCCCCCCCCCCCTGAGTTTGTGCAATGCTTGATCCAAAGGAATCTTAGGTTGTGGCAGAATCGGAAAGGAGGGGATGCAAAATCAAAGCTGCACTTGTGGAGTTTTAGCACGTGGAGGTTCATGGCTAGTTGAAACATATCATTTGGTAGTTGTAGCTGATTGTCGCCCGCAACTGTTAGGAAATAGGATGATGCATTGACAGAACAATTGAGATGTCTTGATCTCTTGATTGGTTGGATGAGATTGAAACCCAGCGTTCATATTGTTCTCCATGCCGACCAAAATAGTCTACCAATCCTTTTATTTTGTCGGATGGATAGCACAACATTTGCATCACTGCATGCAATGCGCTGCCAACCTCATAAGCTTTGTCCCCTTGAAGGATTACATCACATATCTAGTAGTTGCAAGCATGAGTATCCCAAGCATAGTCAACACTAATAGGTTTTCCATGTTGTTTCTCTGTTAGGAAGAGTGAGTACAAGAAGCAATTCAAAACTATTGTTGGGTTGATGCCATCCATGCCGGTGTAACCAATCAGGTTCAACAGCTTCTTCACGTAATGAATGACACAATAGTGGGCTCACAGTTGAAAGACCCTTAAGATATAAATGAATTACTATAACATAACCATAATTGAACTTCAACTTGTTTCCTCTCGGTGAGAGCTGAAATCTTACATAACTACTCCATAATAATTTTCCTAAAGCATAGGCTCCAAATTCAGGAATGCCAAACTCTGCCAGATCAATTACTTCTTCTCCCCCATAATGAAAAATCATCAGAAATCTTTCATTTCTTAGATACGCATTGATCTCACTCCCGATGCTAGGTATCTCTACCCTGGAGCTGAAGTCTATCCCACTAAAATCATCATCCCCGTCTTGCTTATCAAACATGGGCATTAAATGGTCAAGGTTTAACTCCTCCGCAATTACCCTTTGCACAGCTCTTCTATTTTTCCACATAGAGCAATCTACATGGATACTTTTTCCAAAATGCTCTCTTGTGCTAGGATCACATCTTCTAGATTTTAGGAATTCGGCTATGGCTGTAAGAAGAGTAGAGGCTCCTACACCCCAGCCGTACCAGCTTTCCAAGAAGAATAATTTGCCTTTGTAATATGATGAGTCTGGAAATTGCAAAAACTGTAGGAGCTCACTGGTGGGGTCAACACAATCATCTACCTCTTGTAGTAATGAACGGATGTTAGTCGCTTCTTTCGCGGGACATATATGACTACCATAGTTTCAATGGCTACATCATTTGTCATGAATAAAATCGGGAGTGTGGTACGATGAATGATGCGATGTTACTTATAAGGTCAGTAAGAAATGCATCTAGTCTGAAAGTCTAAATATAAAATGGAAGTAACCTATAAGTGCACAAAATAACTTTTCTTTTAGATAATATGCACAAAATAACTAATACGTATATCCTTGCTTGGTATCTTGTGGGTTGCTAGAGAGAATGTTGGACGTTAGATACTTAGATGTCTTATTGCTCCATGTAATGTACTGTAGCTGATTAGCAATGTCGTAGAAGGTAGGATGTCATTTGCACTAAGGTTAATTAAAAGGTTTGAACAAAGACATACATAGCTTGTGTCACGAGGTTAGCAGGGAGAGAGGAACTCACCAATATACTCCTAGTATCACCCATTTTGATCTTCTCCAAAGAAATTAGTAACTGCTACTGCTACTAGTGCCAGTAGTAGAAAAGAACCATGACGGTCGGGCATGTATATCTAGCCCATCGTCTGCAGATTAGATGAACACCCCGCGCTCACCACAAAAGTTGCTGATCTGACAAGGCAAAAACCAAAAGAAGCTTAATTACATGTGGCATTCCTATGCACAGAGATATAATAGACGAAGAGATGTGTCACCTGATCCCCTCGCTCGAAACTGAAGGCGATCTCACACCGGTGGCGACAGAGCTCTAGCTTTGGGAGGAGCTGAGAATGCCATGGCAGATCGATAGATGGACAGAGGGGTGTAAAGGGCAATACATTGCTTTCCCTTCCTCCCCACAAAGCATCTCCCCAAGGTTCCTTGCTTGGACACTATCCATGGAGATAAATACACTCATGGTCACTATAGTTGCGACTGAAGCACGATACAGTCACTGAACTTAGGAATACGCTCGATACGGTCACTGAATACGATGTGACGTGAAAATACGGTCAATGTAGCACGTACACGGTGGGTAGCCGGTGGGTTTGACCAACTATTGACTGCCACATAGTTCGTTTTGATTCGGCCAATCTTGCATGGAGTTTTTTTTGTAGAAGTGCAAAATTCCACATCCTCAAATCCCTAACCCGCAGCTCCTCCTCGTCAAATCCCTCTCGTCTCTCTGCCCCGCCTCCCTCATGTCGCTCTGCTCCGCCTCACCTCCCCGCCGCCATCGAGGAGGGCAGTTCCTTGCCCTCTGGTGGTCATGTCTGCTGCCAGCTCCTCCTCCGCTGTTATTTGCCGTCGTGCACTGGCGCTTCCGCTAGCCCGCTGCCCGACCTGCAAGGAGAAGGTGCGCATGTACATCTCAACAATAGAGAAGCACGACGGATGGGTCTTTTACAAGTGCCAGCAGCATGGGGCAAGTTATGTTGTTCGATTTACATTCTTGATGTGATTTGGTTTATGTTTTGGATCCAAAGATTGAAGATTTTTTTCACCACTTTTGTCTGTGGTTTGGATAGGTCACTTGTGATTTTTGGAGGTGGGAGTTGGAGTATGTTGAGCACCTAGTTGAGAAGTGGTATCTCACTGGCGATGCGGCAGTGGATGCTATTGGTGTGGCTGAGGAACGTAGGGAGGAACTTCTGAAAGCACAAGAACTGTTCTATATGAATGGATCTATCAGTAATGTTAAGAAGGTTTTCAAGAAGAATGACCAGGAAGTAGATGGAACTGCCAATCTGATGACCAGGCAGCAAGTTGCTACACTGATGATGCTTGGGAGAGAGCTGGTGATGGTCATGAAGATGCTGGTTGGTGTTGTGGTGGTGCTAGGTGTTGCAGCACTGGTGGTGATCATGCTGAAGAAGTGAAGAAGATGATGTTCTGGTGTTCCTAGGTTTCGGTGTTGCTAGGTCCATGTTGTTAGTTATTTTGTGTCTTATAATGGTGGTGGTGAACCCTGGTGTTAGTGTGTGTCCTATCTTGTAATGGTTGTGCTGAATCCTGGTGAACCCTGATGCAATGTTGGTGCTTCAACTGTTTTGTTTCAGCATGATGCAATGGAAAGTTAAGTGGCAATGTCAATATTTTGTGTTGTTCTATGTATGATCAATGCATGATATTGTCAATTGATAAGTCCAGTTTCTTTCCCTTATGAACCATGATATTGTCAAATGTTCTGTGCTGGTGAACCCTTATCAAGTGGCAATGTTAAGTGGCAACATTAAGTAGTTTCTTTGTACAATAAGCAGTTTCTTTGAATGTGAAGTGCCAGTCATCATATTGCTAATGATCATCAACGGTTTCTTTGTAAAATAAGTAGTACCAGCTTTGAATGTGAAGTGCCAATATGTGATCAGCATAATACAAGAGAAAATGGTCATCCACTGCTCACTTGGACTAAATTTGGCATGAGAAGAAGACCAAAAACAATCATCCACCAAAAGATCTAAACATCGTCATTCATGCAGAGTAGTAAACATCATCATCCACCAAAATGAGTACACAAGTACCATACATGTTCATTTGAACAGCTCCTATATGATCATAAACAGGCATATCTTTGAAACTACCTAAAGACATCAAACATTGATGATCTTGCTGATTTGTTGGGATAATCAGCTTCATTGGCAAGCCAACTTGGCTTTCTTTTTGTAGCAGGCCTCTTCTTCAGTTGTTTCTTAGCAGCAGCAAGCTTCTTCTCCTGTTCTTTCTTAGCAGCTGCCAACTTATTCTGTTCTTCTTTCCTAGCAGCAGCTTGTTTCTTCTCTTCTTCTCTCTGTGCAGTGGCTTTTCTCTTCTCTTCTTCTTTCTTTGCAGCAGCTGCTTCCCTATCTGCTTTCTTTTGTGCCTCCTTCTTCTCAACAGCAGCTCTTCTCTCAGCTTCTTGCTTTGCCTTTTTCTCTGCATCTATAATCTTCATTGTTTCTCCAATAATTTGTCTGGTCTCAGCTTGAGCTTTCTTGTTTATCTTGCTTCTTCTTTTCTTTTGGCACTCCTCTCCAGTGCAGCCAATCTTCTTCTCTCAGCCGGTTCTGCTTTCTTCTGTGCTAGCTCTTATTTCTTTCTTGCTATGTCTTAAGCTTTTTTTCAATTCTTCTTCCCTCCTAGAAGCAAGGATGGCTTGCTTCCTCTCCTCTAGCTCCCCGTCTTTTTGATTTTTCATTGCCTCTAGCTTTTGTGCCAACTCACCTGGCCTAATGGTTCTTGAGCTAGCTTGACTACCTTGACTTGCATTAGTCTGGTTGAGCATCACTTGGGCAGCACTAAAAAACCGAGAATAAGGTAATGTCCTCTCTTCAAAAACCCTTGTTGTTGGCATCTGCAGAATGTATGACAAGGTCAACAACCCTTGGTGTTGGCATCTGCAGAATGTATGACAAGGTAATGGCCTCTCTCAAATATATGATACTAGAAAAATAGGAAATAAAAGCAACTGATTATGCAGTAATTTATACCTGGGCAATCATGTTGTCCACCATAAAATCTTATAACACAAGACTTGGCTCTTCTTATCCCTGCAATTAGATAGAAACACCTTGTGTTAGTTGTATTGTGAAATTTCAACTATCCCTGGGTGGTTTTGGTAATGATCAACAACATATAGCTCATTGAACTAATGGTATTTCAAGATGAATATTTCAGGAAAGTTCAATGATTGGCATGGCATGGATTAGGAATGTGGACCCCTCAAAATGCTAACGACAAAGGAATGGCTCAAGCTCTAAAGCTCAAGACGCTATATTTTACTTTTAGTGATCCAAGATCACATTGAGTCCATAGGAAAAGCCAATACTATTAAAATGGGATGAGGTGTTGCTTAATGGCTTGCTTGCTAAAAATGCTTAGTGATATGCTCCAAAACCCTCAACCACTTTCTTATATCCACATAGGTCCCAAAACAAAAGTCAAACTCAGCCCCACTGATTTGATCCATCTCGTGTCACTGAGTTCATTTGACATAGCCACTGCCAGAAACCCTAGTCAATTCGGTCTCATCGATAGGGATCTCGGTCTCACCGAGATGGGATTGCAAACTCTCTGTTTCCCTTCGTAACATTTTGGTCTAACCAAGATGAGCGATTGGTCCCATCGAGTTCGCAATGCAAACTCTTTGTTTCCTTTCGTAATGTTTCGGTCTCACCGAGATGAGTGAATCGGTCCCACCGAGTTTGCCTGACCAACTCTCTGGTTGGCTTATTACCAAAGTCAGTCCCACCAAGTTTGTGTAATTGGTCTCACCGAGATTACGTTATGCCCTAACCCTAAAGAAATCGGGCCCACCGAGTTGACATGTTGGTCCCACCGAAATGCCTGACGGTCACATTATGAACTAAATCGGTCTGACCGAGTTTTCTGATTCGGTCTCACCGAGTTTGGTAAATTGTGTGTAACAGGTTAGATTTGGTGTGGAGGCGATATATACCCCCTCCACCCTCTCTTCATTCGTGGAGAAAGCCATTAGAACATGCCTACACTTCCAGCATTCATTTTCTGAGAGAGAACCACCTACTCATGTGTTAAGGCCAAGATATTCCATTCCAACCACATAAATCTTGATCTCTAGCCTTTCCCAAGTTGCTTTCCACTCAAATCATCTTTCCACCAAATCCAATCCTATGAGAGAGAGTTGAGTGTTGGGGAAACTATCATTTGAAGCACAAGAGCAAGGAGTTCATCATCAACACACCATCTATTACCTTTTGGAGAGTGGTGTATCGTAGATTGGTTAGGTGTCACTTGGGAGCCTCCATCAAGATTGTGGAGTTGAACCAAGGAGTTTGTATGGGCAAGGAGATTGCCTACTTCATGAAGATCTACCCTAGTGAGGCAAGTCCTTCATGGGCGATGGCCATGGTGCGATAGACAAGGTTGCTTCTTCATGGACCCTTCGTGGGTGGAGCCCTCCGTGAACTCGCGCAGTTGTTACCCTTCGTGGGTTGAAGTCTCCATCAACATGGATGTACAATAGCACCACCTATCGGAACCACACCAAAAATCTCCGTGTCAACATTGTGTTTGCTCCCTCCAAACTCCTCCTCTTTATCTTCATATGCAATGATTTACATTCCGCTACTATACACTTAGAATTGCATGTGTAGGTTGATTGCTTGACTTGTGCTATATTGCTAAAATCTGCCAAGAACTAAAATTTGGAAAAGGCTAGATTTTAATTTGGTCAAGTAGTCTAATCACCCCCCCCCCCTCTAGACATACTTTCGATCCTACAAGTGGTATCAAAGCTACAGTCTCCATTGGCCTTGATTTCCATAGCTTTTGGTGATCATAGACTTGGTTTCACAACCTAGGAGAGTATGGCGTCTAGCAAGGGAAATTACCACCGTAGAGGTCCTTACTTTGATGGTACTAATTTTGCTAGTTGGAAGCATAAGATGAAAGTGCATATTCTTGGACATAACCCCACTATTTGGGCTATTGTGTGTATTGGCTTGCAAGGTGAAGTCTTCGATGGGAGAGAACCGAACCGTGAAGCTACCACGGATGAGTTGAAGATGCTGCAATACAACGCTCAAGCTTGTGATATTCTCTTAAATGGATTGTGCCCCGACGTATTCAACAAAATCAGCCGCCTTGAGAATGCAAAGGAAATTTGGGGTACTTTGATTGATATGCACGAAGGTACTGACTCCATCAAGGAATCCAAATTGTATGTGCTTTAAAGTCAACTTGACAAGTTCAAAATGAAGGATGGTGAAGGTGTCGCTGAAATGTACTCTAGGCTTGCTCTCATCACAAATGAGATTGTCGGCTTAGGAAGTTAAGAGATGACCAATAGATTCATCATCAAGAAGATCCTAAGAGTCTTGGATGGAAAATATGATACCATGTGCACATTGATCCAAATGATGCCCAATTACAAAGATCTCAAGCCAACAGAAGTCACTGGAAGAATTGTTGCTCATGAGATGTCACTCAAGGATAAAGAGGAACTTCACAACAAGTCAAGTGGTGCTTACAAAGCCTGATGTGATGCTCCTACATCATCAAGTGAGAAACGAACCTTCAATGAAGAATTGAGCCTAATGGTGAAGAACTTCAACAAGTTCTACAAGAGTAAAAACAAGGAAAGAAGTTCCAAGTCAAGGTCATACAATGACAAAAGATCTTCGAGTCGTGAACGTAATTGCTACAATTGTGGAAGACCCGGACACTACTCCAATGAGTGTACGGCTCCCTACAAAAGAAGAGAAGATTCACCTAAAAGAAGAAGTAGAAGAGAAGAATCACCACCAAGAGAGAGAAGGAGTAGAGATGATCGTTATGAACGAAGAACCTCCCGGAGAAGCAAGGATTTGGAAAGGAAGGACAAATCATCAAAGAGCTACACAAAATGAAGATAGCAAGCTCATGTTGGTGAATGGGTATCCGGCTCCGATTCCGACCATCATCCCGAAAGAAGTTATCACTCCGACTCCGAATATACTCAATATGAAGGTGTTGCCGGTCTAGCACTTGTGTCAACCAACTCCTACGACATATATGACTCACCAAATGAAGGAATTGGAATATGCTTCATGGCTAAAGGCCCAAAGGTATCACATCCCGAGTATGTTGATTTCAATAGTGATGAAGATGACTTGCTAGGTGATGATTATTTACTTGTTGATAACTCTAGTTATGAAAACTATGATGAATTTGCCATTAATCATGCTAATCAAGATAAAACGAATGACGATGATAAGAAGGAGATTGATCGTCTAACTGAAGAGCTAAATACTCTTAAGTTAGCTCATGAAACTACCTTGGAAGATCATCGAGAACTTTTAAAGACTCGTGAGAAGTTACGGTTTGAAAAGCTCAACCTTGAGCAAGAACATGAGTTTTTAAAGGCAATCAATGATAATCTTCGCAAGAAAAGTTCTTCTTACATTGCGAAGCATTTACTCTTGTCTACTTACATGCTACAAGTTAAATCTAGCAACAAAAGTAAGAAAGATTCTTCCTCTAGTAGTAACAATAATCATGCTAAATCCAATGTTGTTGCTTCTAGTAGTTCTCTTGATTCCACTAATGATTCTCTTAGCCAAGTTACACTTGAGCAAGAAAATAGCTTATTGAAGGGAATTATAGAGAAAGGTGTTTACAAGAGCCTTGCCGGAAGTAAGAAATTGGAGGAAATTGTACGCAAGCAAGGAAGGCACCGGAAGAATCAAGGTGTTGGTTTTGAACAAAAGTTCAATGCCAATGGAGTTGAGTGGGAAGAAGGTCAATACCTCAAGACGAAGTTTGTTCCTCAACAAGAGAAGTATGATCCTACTTCTTTCCAAGGGACACAAGCTCAAGATGATCTTCCACCACAAGACCACAAACAAAAAGGCAAGGATAAGCTTCAAGAGGAGATTGATGCATTTGAAGAAGCTCCCAAGGCCTTGGTCAAGTGGGTTCCCAAGACTACATCAAGTCCTACTTCATCAAGTATGACTACAACCCCAAGGATTCCCATCAAGATGATGTGGATCCCGAAGAAGAAGAACTAGAGAGTTCTTGAGGGTGACTCCGCCAACACACTTCACTCATATCATTTTGGCAAGAACAAGTGCAAACAACTTCCATATCTTGCACTAGTTCAAGGAGTCACAAACCCTCTTGTTGGTAAGACAAGGGACAAGGTAACCTAATGCTTTCATGGACATCATCTTGTGTGTCCATCATTCTATGTCTATGGATATCCTTGTTTGTTCCTTGTGGGACTAACCCGTGTAGGTATTGAAAGTGCAACTAACTCCAATGGATTGCTCTGAATGATCTACATCAACATTGAGTGTCCACATCTTCAACACCTACATGAAGTCATCATCGACAAAACCCAAGGTTAGTTCATCCCTCTTAGGGGGGATATCACATCTAGGGGGGCTTTACTCTAAGAATTGAGCTAAAGCAACTCTAATGGTGTGAACACAACAATGCTTTATGTAAAAGTGGTAACTCCACTTGTGCTTACACGATGAGTATGACCTATGATCAAATGTTCTCATTTGACTCCTAAGTCAATATACTCATATATAGATGACCTAGTCATCGCAAATTGCTTGATAGATGCTAGAGTGTTTGTGCATGCTTTGCCACATATTTCATTTGCTATTTTATTGTGTGAGCATGTTGGTTGCATATTTTACTCATTCGAGGACATCCACTTGTTGCATTGATTGTTTGGCTCTTTCTCTTTTGCCAAGTGGATGGACAAGAATGCCTAAGAACCTCCTCTGGTCATCTATGCTTTTCTCGTCTCAAAATCTATTCATGCTACATCACAAAGTTTGATCAAGTCAGATTCGAACCACTCTGTGTGAGGAGAACTCGGAGTCCCCGATTCGCCATAGACTTAAAACTTCCAAAACCTCTTTGTGCATTTTGGTATGACCGAGTCATCCATTTCGGTCACACTGAGTTCACTAAGTTGATCTAGGTTTTCATCTCGGTGCAACCGATTTGAACATTTCGGTCAAACCGAGTTGCAGTAATCGCTTGCGATTCTGCATCTCGGTGCCACCAAGTTGTTCCACTCGGTCACACCGACAGGGTCGGGATATATATACCCACGGGTGAGATTTTGGAAATTTCTTCAAAACCCCTCAGCCCACGCATATCCTACTCTTCCTCCTCGGTTCTCTGGATCGTCTCCTCGCCGTCAGCGACCTCCCACCACTGATTTATATCGCCGTCAATGGGAATCTATTCCGCCGTTGCCGCCGTAGCAAACTCCCGCCGGACTAGGGTATGAGTTCGACCCCTTGTGCTCTCATTTTACCTTCGATTCTAAGCACGAGGACAATGCCATGCTCTTTGCCACATATGAAATCAATCTATCCATAGAAAACTTCCTTAGGCTTGGTTTGATTCGAAAATTTAGGGTTAGGTCTCCGCCGAACTCATCTCCGACCGACCGGATCATAGAAATCGGTCTCACCGATTTGGTTTAGGCCATTGCACATGCGCTTTTCGGTCTAACCGAAAACTGCAAATCGGTGTGATCGAGTTCAATTCTTTGTGAAACCCTAGCAATCTCGGTGCCACCAAACTGTGACTCGGTCAGACTGAGTTCACTAGTTTAGGTTCCAAATGTTGCTTCGGTATCACCGAGTTTATCAATTCGGTAGCTCCGAAATCATTTTAGTAGAGAACTAAAACTAAGTTTTTGACTCATTTGTTTTGCAAAATCTTTGCATTTTGTGATGCTCATCTACTCTACCTCATCTATATCTATTCACAGGGTTTGCTGTCAGTTTGCCTGCCAAGATGTCTGACCAGAGTGATAGCCAGAATAGATCTAAAGAGCAAATGCAATTGAGTGAGGGCACTAGTCCCTCAAGCAGCTATGATGAGGGCAGCAGGAGCACAGCAAGTAACTTGCCCAAGGTAGCCACCAGGACAAGAAATAAGAGAACCTTAGACTCTAAGGATGAGGATTATGTTGCTGTTGAGGATGAGGCCACCTCAAAGAAGAAAGTGCTAAAGAAGGGGTATGGCACTGCTGCTGCAACAAAGCCTGGTATGAACAAGAAGGCACCAGCAAGGAGAGTCCCAACATCCAAGCCAAGGAAAGTTCCAATAGGAGAAACCATGAAATTCACAATAGAATCAGATGATGGTGAGGCAGTTGGAGATGGCCAAAAGAAGAAGAAGAGCGCAAGAACCACAATTGCAGAAGTTCTTGGAAAGTCAATTATGGTGAGAGATTCTGAAGAGGAAGAGGATGTTGCACCAGCACCCAAATCTCAAAAGCTTATGGGAGATGCAATCAAGTTAGGGGTTGCCTCTAAGCCCAAACCTGCTCCCAAAGCTGCTGCTCAAACCACCAAGTCTACACCCAAGAGAAGCACCAGAAACATCCCATCTGAAGAGAAGAACAAGGCCCCAGTGCCTGAAGTTGAAGAAGAAGATGTTGAAGCCCAAGTGCTGAGAAAACTCAAACCAAAGATTCCAGACCACAATGACACTCATCCAGTGGCAGAGGACATGAACATCAGGAAGGATGTAGGTCTGAGACTTTGGAGGAAGAATGATCCTTATGCTGTGAGAAGGAGAACTGATGTGGACTATAGATTCCACACCAAAGAACAGCAAGACTTCTATGAGACCATTTTGCTTGACAAGAAGCCAATTGTATGTGATATGAGATGGGTTGACTGGGAATACATCAAAGAGAATGAAGATCACTCTCCAGGTGTATATGACAGCTTCAAATCTTATGGAGTTGACAAGTTTGTTGGACAGAAGCTCACCAAATGGAATGATGAGCTAATCATGCAATTCTACTCCACTGCTCATTTCTATCCAGATGGAAGGATAGTGTGGATGTCTGAAGGTACAAGGTACCAGTCAACTGTTGAAGAATGGGCAAAGTTGATCAATGCACCAGAAGACCATGAGGATGATTTGGATGTGTATGCCAAGAAGAAGAAAGACCACAACTTCATGGCAAGTATGTACAAGGAAATTCCTGATGAAGCCCTGGAAACTTACAAGTTGGGCTCAGTGAAATACTTGTTGTCTGGTCTGCCTACTATCAACACCATCTTAAGGCATACTCTGTTGCCCAAATCTGGAGATCATAGGATGATAAGAGGACATTTGATCAACTTGCTGCACATTTTTTATGTCCCTCAACAATTCAAAGTCATGAGTATGATTGTAGAGACAATCAAGAGGACAGTTGTTGATCAGAAAAGATCTTGTGGGTATGCTCCACACATTCAGGTGCTCATCAACTCAAAGATGGGCACCGGCACTTACTTGTTGGACAAGAAGCACTTACCTCTCAAGCCAAAATTTGAAGACAACACAATTGTGATGGATGAGAATGACCCTTCATCAGTGCAAGCACATGAGAAGAGAGCAAAGGCAAGGGCAGAGAAAGCCGCAAAGATGCCAAGTGCTGAAGAGGCATCTCAAGTGTTCCTGAAGAGCAAACAAGATCAACTTGTATTTATGATCCAATCTACCTTGAGGATTGACAAGGGCTTGGCCACCCTGACTCAGAATCAGGGGAGCTTGGAGAGGATCATTGAACAAAAAATCTATGATCTTGATCTGAAAGTCACTGATATACAGACAGTAGTTGAGCAACTCCAGGAGGAAGCAGAAGAGAAGAAAGGGAAGGCAACTACAGAAGCTTTTCAGCGAGTGCCAAGAGGTCAGAGGTCAGCTGTAGTGCTAGTACTTGATACTAGAGCTACTACATCAGCACCAGCAGCTACAGCTTCAGTGCAACCTCCAGCAGCCACTTCACCAGCTCCAGCTACATTGACTGAAGCCTTCATCCTTGGAGTCATCTCTACACCACCTCACGGAGACCAAGCCTGAGAGACGCATAACACTATGCATATTTGAACTTTTTGGTAACTTGTTGCCAAAGGGGAGAAATATGTATAGATCATAGGCTTAGAGAGAGAGTGTTGCTTTTTGTCTTTCTTGCACTTTATTTGGTTGAACTTTATTGTGTGCTTGTTTGAACCTTATGTCCTTGTGTGAGATACTTGTATGATCATGTGTTTGATCATATGCTACTTTAATGTTTGCTTGGATGATATTATCTCTTATATCCATATATGATCATTCACTTTGCTTGGTGATGAGTGCATGCTTTTAATTGCTATCATTTTGAGCGCTCCACCAAGATGTATGTGACATGGAAGAGTAACCCATG
Source organism: Triticum aestivum (assembly GCF_018294505.1). Classification (NCBI taxonomy): domain Eukaryota; kingdom Viridiplantae; phylum Streptophyta; class Magnoliopsida; order Poales; family Poaceae; genus Triticum; species Triticum aestivum. Next base: position 512,173,812 of record NC_057804.1, read on the forward strand.
ATACTAATCGATTGTGCATTTGCATTCAAAAGCAAACCTTAAATAATGCACAAATTTAGGGGGAGCTCTTGCTTATAACATACTTCTCAAAGCGACGATGTATTTCAATCTTACTATCATTTGTCGAAGCTTTGATCTATATGTTGTCATCAATTACCAAAAAGGGGGAAATTTAAAGTGCAACTATCCCTGGGTGGTTTTGGTAATGATCAACAACATATAGCTCATTGAACTAATGCTATTTCAAGATGAATATTTCAGGAAAGTTCAATGATTGGCATGGCATGGCATGGATTAGGAATGTGGACCCCTCAAAATGCTAAGGACAAAGGATTGGCTCAAGCTCTAAATCTCAAGACGCTACATTTTACTTTTAGTGATCCAAGATCACATTGAGTCCATAGGAAAAGCCAATACTATTAAAAGGGGAAGAGTTGTTGCTTAATGGCTTGCTTGCTCAAAATGCTTAGTGATATGCTCCAAAACCCTCAACCACTTTCTTATATCCACATATGTCCCAAACCAAAAGTCAAACTTGGCCCCATCGATTTGATCCATCCGGCGCCACCGAGTTCATTTGACATAGCCACTGCCAGAAACCCTAGTCAATTCGGTCTCACCGATAGGGATCTCGGTCTCACCGAGATGGGATTGCAAACTCTCTGTTTCCCTTCGTAACGTTTTGGTCTAACCAATATGAGCGATCGGTCCCACCGAGTTCGCAATGCAAACTCTCTCTTTCCCTTTCATAACATTTCGGTCTCACCGAGATGAGCGAATCGGTCCCACCAAGTTTACCTAACCAACTCTCTAGTTAGTTTATTACCAAAGTTGGTCCCACCGAGTTTGTGTAATCGGTCTCACCGAGATTACGTTATGCCCTAACCCTAAGGAAATCGGTCCCACCGAGTTGACATGTCGGTCCCACCGAAATGCCTAACGGTCACATTATGAACTAAATCGGTCTGACCGAGTTTTCTGATTCGGTCTCACCGAGTTTGGTAAATTGTGTGTAACGGTTAGATTTTGTGTGGAGGCTATATATACCCCTCCACCCTCTCTTCATTCGTGGAGAAAGCTATCAGAACATGCCTGCACTTTGATCATTCATTTTCTGAGAGAGAACCATCTACTCATGTGTTGAGGCCAAGATATTCCATTCCAACCACATAAATCTTGATCTCTAGCCTTCCCCAAGTTGCTTTCCACTCAAATCATCTTTCCACCAAATCCAATCCTATGAGAGAGAGTTGATTGTTGGGGAGACTATCATTTGAAGCACAAGAACAAGGAGTTCATCAGCAACACACCATCTATTACCTTTTGGAGAGTGGTGTCTCCTAGATTGGTTAGGTGTCACTTGGGAGCCTCCGTCAAGATTGTGGAGTTGAACCAAGGAGTTTGTACGGGCAAGGAGATCGCCTACTTCGTGAAGATATACCCTAGTGAGGCAAGTCCTTCGTGGGCGATGGCCATGGTGGGATAGACAAGGTTGTTTCTTCATGGACCCTTCATGGGTGAAGCCCTCCATGGACTCGCGCAACCGTTGCCCTTCATGGGTTGAAGTCTCCATCAACGTGGATGTACGATAGTGCCACCTATCGGAACCACACCAAAAATCTCCGTGTCAACATTGCGTTTGCTCCCTCCAAACTCCTCCCCTTTACCTTCATATGCAATGATTAGCATTGCGCTGCTATACTCTTAGAATTGCATGTGTAGGTTGATTGCTTGACTTGTGCTATGTTGCTAAAATCTGCCAAGAACTAAAATTTGGAAAAGGCTAGATTTTTATTTGGTCAAGTAGTCTAATCAACCCCCTCTAGACATACTTTCGATCCTACATATTGCAATCATGAAGATAATGGATTTGGTTTTCAGGAGCTGCAACTCTTTATTACCTGATTTAAGGCTGGATCATCTTGATGTGATGCATTTGGAGTTGTTGGTGGCACAGTGGGTGCACCATTGTCTTCATCTGGAGTTGTGGGTGGCACACTGGGTGCACCATTGCCTCTATTACTTGCACTTGGTGGTGGAATTCTAGCCTTCAAGTATTTGCATCAGACTTGTTGTGATCTGGATCACCACAATATGAACAATGCATGATTACACCATGCCTTGTGATTTTTTCCCTCCCTTTCTATGATCAACCTCTCTAGGTGCTTGTCTTCTTGCAGTGGATGGCCTTCCTACATGTTTATGGTACAATGGTGGCAATATTGAGGGCCCACACATGTCCTACCACTCTCTCCTATCTTTGCAAGGTAGATAATGCTTTCATATGCCTTCTTGAACATTTGCTTGGAAAAGCACGGGTCTACTAGTTCAAGAGGATCAATTCTTTCTTGCCTACAGCAGGCTATCACATGAGAACATGGCACCCCTGATTTCTGAATTCTTCTACAAGTGCATGTTCTTTTATGCAAGTCAATTATGTAATATGTCCCTCTGTCACCTACCAGGAAACGACCATCACCTGAGCAATCCACATAGCATGTGTTTGCAAACTCACATGCTTTCTCAACTTGTTTCCTGATTTTAGGGCATATATTGCCTGGCCACTTGTTTGATTCAATCTGCTTGTTATAATGCCTGGTCATAAGCTGCCTATATATTCTGTCAACCATGGTAAGTATTGGCAGCTCCCTAGCCTCCAAAATATACCTGGAAATGTCACTTGTATTAGAACAACCTAAGTATGACCTAAGCATTAGAAAATAACCTAAGCATCAAAAAGTGATCATGCTAACCTGTTAAAAACTTCACATATGTTGTTCAGTAGTATATCACATTTTGGCAAATCACTCTAAAAGGCTTTCACCCAAGTGTTGGGTTCCTGCTCATGAAGCCACTTGTGAGCATCTGCATTAAGTAGCTTCATTTCCTCCATCCCCATCTCATATAACTTAACAGTGTTGCTCCTTGCTATCTTCCATAGTTGGTTCTTCAAAATATCCCCTTTGAAATGCTGCTGGAAGTTCTGCCACATGTGCCTTACACAAAATTTGTGCTCTGACTGAGGGAATAGTTGTTCAACTGCACTAATGAGACCCTGCACATTGCATGAATGAAAGGCTTTAACTATAGGGACAAACAGTAACAAGTGCATGAAACAAGTACAAGATGAAGATCAAGATTACCAAGTGTTACCTTTTGCTTGTCTGACATGATAGTCCAGGGTTCAGTGTTGATGATGCCAAGATCCCTTTTCAGTGTGTCAAGGAACCATGCTCAATTAGGGGTGTCCTCCACTTCAACAACAGCAATTGCTATTGGAAAGATGCAATTATTTGGATCTACACCAACAGCTGCAAGTAGTTGACCTTTGTACCTTGTTTTGATGTGGCAGCCATCAAGGAAGATCACTGGCCTGCAACCCAAAAGGAATCCTCTCTTGCAAGCATCCAGACACATATATAATTTGTTGAACCTTGCATTCTCACCAAGTGAGACATAAAATGATGAGCCAGGGTTGCTTCTCCTGGCTTCATTAGCATAATTCCACAGAAGCTTGTACTACCCTTCTTCATCACCATATACTATTTTCATTGCCATCCTTCTAGCTCTCTGCAACTTCATCCTGCCTGGTGTCATATGCCATTCTTTCTGAACAACCCTAGAAAAATTCATAAGGTTCATGTCCTGATCAGCCCTGAACATCTCTAGGTACTTATGTGCTAGGAATTTAGTTGTGAAAGCCCTAATCTTCCACTTCTTGATGCATGTATGCTCACTCACATATCTTTTCACCATGAAAGCCATAGTCATGTTATCATATGATGCCCACAAGTACCATGTGCAGTCTTCATCACACTTTGCTTTCAGTCTCTTCCTATCATTCACATGCAACTTGATATCAACTATGTTCTGACATGAGTACTCTTTGATGGCAGTCCTTAATAGCTCTACACTCTCAAACACCTGCCCAACATGAAACTTTGGCTTATGAAGATCCTCTTCTCTAAAGGATTTGAACTTCAAACTGAGCTCTTCATCATCTGAATCAGGAGCCAACAAATCATCAGTCTCTGACATGTCTTCATCAGAGTGGTATGCTTGTTTCCCTTTCTGTTGATTGGTAGGAACTACTTTATCTTTCCCTTTTTGCTTTGCTTTCTCATTTGATTTCTTTTCATCTCTCTGCTCAGGTTCATCCTCATCTACATTATCTACATACAAATCATCATCACCATGTCCTATCTCATTGTCACTGTCCACAAGCATATCAGGTTCATAATCTTCATCATCACTATCACTTGTTCCATCCTCTTATTCCATTGCATAGTTCACCTGGTTTTGCTTGGCACTCCTCCTCATTCTCAGATTTCCACCTGCATCACCTTCTAGCTCTGCATGTTCTTTATGTCTTTGATTACCATCCTCTGTCTCAACTGATGCCCTCTTAACAAACTCAAACTGGTTGACATCCTCCTCCTCATCACAATCAGGATACACAACTTGAATACGAATTGGTGGCACATGTGTCTCTGCTTCCTCTCCTTTTCCAGCCTCTGCTTCTACTTGAACTTTTCCATGCTCTGCTTCTGCATCAGCTTCTCCATGCTCTGCTTCTGCCTCATCATCCTCTGCATTCTCTGCATTGCTATGAACTCTTCTTGTTGGGCTGAAAACTGGAGGCAGAGTAGCTCTTGGATGATTCACAACATCATCCTCACTAAGATTTGCACAGAAGCTATCATCATGATCCAAAAAGAGACTGAAAAAGTGGTGACCAGTATCAAGAAACATTAGCATTCTGGAAGCCTGTTCATCATCAGTAATTGCCCTGAGACCATTTCTGCCAAGTGTGAGGATGGGGACACAGTAGAAAACCTTAACCCTCCCTGCCATCTCATAACCTAGTTCTTCCACAAGATTTTCAATCATAATAGGAGACCAGGTGACGCTTCAACTTGATCATACCAAATGGCATGTCCATCTACATAAGAACGGTTACTGCCTTGGCCAACAAAAAATCCACCATGGTTGATCTGCACCGAAAAATTGTTGCTTCGACGACCTGACAGAACAACAACAACAGCAGTATATGCATCACAATCGATGATATCTTCAATTTGGTAACCTCTCAAAAACCCTAAGCCCCAATTCCCTTAACCCCCAATTCCTGACTGAAAACCCTAGAACAATCGGTCCTACCTTGCAACTAGAACACATCTACGATGGAAATGCGGCCCTAAAAGGAGGTCTTTTGACGATCAAAACGCACAAAGAGGCTCGGGTTCCATGGGGGCGGATACTTACTGTACACAGGGGGTGGCGCCCCTTCTGCGCGACAAAAGGGGCCATCCCCGACGCTTTCGACGAGAAGAACACGCGCGGCGGCGCCGCCCGTGCAACCGCTGACGAGCTCCACGCCTCAACTCGCCTGCACCGTCGACGATCGCCGGGGGCGGCGGCGGCGCCTATGCAGCAGCCGCCCCCTTGTTTTTAATCGAAGACGAAGAGGCAACGTGACTGGAGGAGGGGTGAATGGGTGGATTCCATTGTGGCCGGGGGGCTAAATGCAAAAGAGCGACGGTGACGCCTCCGCGGTTTGCCACCTGGCCTGGACAACTGGTCAACACGTGGTCAACAGCGTTGTACCCACCGTGTACGTGCTACAGTGACTGTATTTTCACATCATATTGTATTCAGTGACCGTATCGAGCGTATTCCTAAGTTCAGTGACCGTATCGTGCTTCAGTCGCAACTATAGTGACCATGAGTGTATTTATCTCCTATCCATGCGTTTTGTTAACTTTTTTCTCTTTCCTACTTTTGCTTCTTTTGCTTTAGTATATGTAGATGCAAACGGGTTAGTTTAACTGGAGGTGCAAACAAGAGTCACAAGATGCTATGCTATGTACCCATGCCCAAGCTACTGAATCCATGTTCAGCAAAAGCACCTCACAAAACCAAACTACAAAACATGCAAGGCAATTCAGTTAGCACAATAGCATGCTGATGTAGAGATGTACTTCCTCAGTAAACAAATGTAAGATGTTTTAGATCACTATTTTAGTGACCTATAAAACGTCTTATATTTATTTACAGAGAGAGCAACATATTAGCCAAACTGAGTCTACTCCCGATGTTTACCAAACAGACATCTAGTTGCAGACATCGTTTCCAGCATCTGCTTCAGAATATGAAAAAGCTTAGTCACCGGCCTCAGTGTCAGTGGTAATTGCACTTAAAAAACAAGGACCCTGAGGGCTTCAAAATCGCTGGGATTTCAGATTACAACAGTTTACGAGTGCTTTACCCGGCGTTTGTTCATTCCATGAATTGCTTTCAGCACTACATAACACAAGTAATCAACTGCTGACTGACAAGTACTAACCAAAAAGGGGGAGGCCAGTTCGACTTGGACGTCTTGTCGGGCCCATAGAAAAACAGCTATCTGAGCAGTAGACTGCTTCCAGGTGACAGGCTCTGTTTCATCAAGCTCAACATTCAGGCGGCAATCTTCAGTTTTACAGAGCAACAGCAACAATGTGCTTCTCTCATACTACATCAATACATCACACAGACACACCTTTACCAATTGCTGGGTATCTGGGTGATTTTCGTCGAATCACATAGGCAATGTTGCAATTTACATCGATGACAAACAAAGACGTCCGTCCGGCCATAAAAAACGAGAAACAATAACAGAGAACAATCTCGCATCTTAAACAAAAGCTCGATACAGATAATATTCATCGATTCGTGAGTAATACAAGATTTCCCCAAGGAATAAACAAATGCATAGCAATTCGAGATTTATACAAAGAGAATCTAATCTGTTGCTCCTATTACAATTCTATTACAAGATATCAATATGCCAAGGCTCGCTGACGTCCGCCGCGGTTGATCCGGCCAGTGCCGCTCCTCTGGTACGGATGGTGGCGGCAGCGCGCTGTAGACGTGGTCGAGTCTGCTTCTGACGCCAGGGGCGATGGAGGCGGCGTGCTGGGCGTGTAGTCCGGCGACGCGGCCCGCCTTGAAGGAGTTGACGGCGTGTAATACGGCGACGCGCACGACTCGGCGTCAGACACCACCAGTGGGGACGGAGGCGAACAAGCGCGCCCGGGAGGAGTCGACGGAGTGTAGTAAGGTGATGTAGCAGCATGCTCTGACGGCGTCAAGGGCGTGTAGTCTGGCGATGCGCCGCGCGGAGGAGGCGGCATCATGAAAGCGAGGCGAACAGGGCTCGACGAAGTGTACTCGAGCGACTGCGAAGGACTCGCCGGAGTGTAGTCTGGGCTCGCCGGAGTGTAGTCGGGGCTTGATGGAGTGTAGTCTGGGCTCGCCGGAGTGTAGTCTGGGCTTGATGGAGTGTAGTCGGGGCTCGCCGGAGTGTAGTCCGGCTCCGGCGACTGCAGGGGGGTCGACGGAGTGTAGTCCTTGGAGCTCGTGAGCGGCGAAGGGCTCGATGGGGCGTACTCCTCGTAGTCGGCAAACGACGGGTCGCAGCACTCGCCGCCGAAGCCGAAGCCCAGGAAGAAGGGGGCGCGCTGGGACGCACCCGGGGTGTACGACGGCGGCGGGCAGAACCCGGATGCAAGCGCCATGATCTACAACTAGAGCGCGTCCGCGTACGTTCGGTGTGGAGGGAGGCGGAGGTGGAGGAAGCAGACTGCGATCGAATCAGCCGGGGTGGGGGCATAATTAATATCACCGTGATCGCGTGGCGGCCACGCCTCCGAGCTCGTCCAGAGTCGGATTCGAAATGCCGAGCTCTATCATGGCGTCAACGCAACGCGGCGGTCACGCACGCCTCCGAGTTCTCCCCGGAGCCCATGACACAACGCAACGCGGCGGGAACGCGCAGTCCGGCCGAGCTTGGGAGAGTCACGCATTCAGTTCAAAACGCAACTCCGATCGAGGCCCCTATTCTTCATCCGTTTTTTGTTTGATTGATTGATTCTCTCGAGTTGCAGTTCGCGTGACTTGGGTGAGTGGAGGGGGGAGATTTTCGAAAAAGAAAATAAATAAATAATGAACCGCTGAAATGTACTAGATTCACAAATTCGGACTTGTGTTTGTGGTTCTGTGGTGGTGGATTGTCAGTAGATGATTATTTCAGGAATATTGCTCAACGTTTTAGCTAGGAATGAAGTTGGTTCAGGGTTGTCAAGTAGACAGGTTAGATCTTTTCTTCCTTCTAGTTAGTTCCTGACTTGCAATTGCTTTAGTTACTTTCTCAGTGCATTATATCAAGATCTTGTATTCCTGTTACCCTTTTTTTAAAATGGGAGAGAAATCCCCACCTGAATATGATTTCATTTCAAAAAGAGATTGACCGCCGGTCCCTGCAGGCTCTTCGAACGACCCACTCCTGGTTCAGCAAAAACCCATCCCAAAACCAAACTACAAAACATGTGAAGCAATTAAGCCGAATATAGGATCAGCAGCACTCTCAGACATCTAATAGTAGCTGCAGACATCCTCTCCACGCCAACTTCTGCTGCAGAATATGATAAAACGGCCTCGGTGATAATCGCACTTTAAAATTTACAAGAACCCATTAGGGCTTTCAACATCGCAGGGATTTATATAAGATTACAACATTTTACAAGCGCTTTACCCGGCGTTTTTGTTCATTCCATGAATTGCTCTCAGCACTACATGACACAAGTAATCAACTGCTGACTAACAAGTAACAACAAAGGGGGAGAGGTAGGTCAGTTCGACTCTGGACACCGCTAGCCAATTTGCATCCCATTCCTAAAGGAACAAAAGAACCCAGAGGACAAGGCTCTCGTTATTATTCACCCCTCTAAACTGCCAACACTCTTTCTTCATCATCATGGATAAAAAGATGACAAGTAGCGGAAACTTCCGCTAGATGTACTAAAGCTAGTAAGCATCGACTTCTCTAACGAATTGTGAAGCTAACACCCTTCCTTCATCAGTAAAATGATGAAATACTTTCCACAATATACAGGGACCTATACTTCATACAAGGGAGAAATAACAACAGCCCGCACTGAGTTGATCGGCCGGACACATCCCTTGGGCGCCTCTGTGGCATATGCGACGGTTGAGATTTCCAAACCACCCCTGGATCTGACCGTTCTGTATAAACGCCGTGCTTTGCAGGAGAAAAGGGAGCATTGGAAATCACACTTGTAGCCACAGAGGTGATCTGAGGAGAGGTTTGAGGAACAATGCAAGAAATCGATGCACTAGAGTGCCAAACAGTGCACCTCTTCGGGAAGATTTCCTGGCACAGAGAAAGACATTACATGTCTATCAGGGAAAATTCTGCGAGAAACCATTTGTGAGCCAGATGAGGCCTCGACACCAGCTGCATGGTTTCGGCCATGGAATCTTCCCAGACGATTTACGATTGAAATCCTTTCCAAATCCTGGCACTCCAGATGCACATCTAGCATCGAAGCCCTCTTGCTCAAGCTGCAACAAGAGGGAAAACGGTGTTGAGAGAACTATCATCAATTAAACAGAGATAAGTCGACAACAAAGTAGTAAAATGGAATTGGTGTCATGAGTGAGAGTGCACAAGGAATTAAAGATCAACAAAAGCTAGTTAATGTTTTCAGAAATGCGACGCAACTGAAATCTCTGTACATAGTAAGCTGTTGATTATTAGATTATTGCCACGCATATGAAACATGCGAGTTCAAGAACAAAATTCTTGAGAAAAATAGGAAAACAGTGTAACTTTATTTGAATAAATAAAATTTCTAAGTGATGTTCACTGTTCATTTGGTTATGATTCAGCATATCAACGTTCATTCCTACCATATGATCAAAGTCAAAAAGAATTAGGGCCCTAGAAATATTAAAATATATCATCAACAACCAAGCCCAGCTTAAAAAATGTTATGATGAAGTAGCCAAAAAATATTATTTTGCACATGAAAACGCAATATAAACGGAAGTTAAGATCTTAGCAAAATTAAGTAAAAGAAAGGAAGAACCAAGCCAGCTAACATCTCAATAAGCCCCTCAAAATTGACTGGTCCAGAAGGCCCAAATGTTTCCCTTCTGGCAATCTTTTATCTTTCTAGCACAGTGTATGCAATTATTTTTACTACACAACTATTTACATGTACAAATATTCTAACATGCTCAGATGTTCTACCAAATTATGTTGGATATTTTTATATGCAGGCGCACACACCCCACAGGAGCCCATAAATAAATGAAAAACCGCAATGTTGTTTTTTAAACTAGCTAGCCAATAAGCAATGTGTGTGGGCGGGGTGGGGGGTGGAGGGTGCTCGTACCTCATATAGTCGTTTTCCATTTTCCTGATTCTTCCAACAAAGACTTCCACAACCTTTGATAACTTGTCTTCCATTTGCTTGGCACTTGTTCTTTGTTCGGATGGGCTGATCAATGACAGTGTAATAATTAGCCTTTCAGCAATGAGGTTATAAAAGTAAATTTTACTTTCATGACCACAAGAGAGAATAAGCAAAAAAAGATAAGTTTACAAAGACTTACTTATTTTCATTATCTGCAAGAGCGCGAGAGTTATCTGATGAGATTATGCATGTATCTCCTAGAGTGAACATTGCGATATTGTATGTAGCACTTTCATAAGCTGATACAGCTTGTGCTCTGAGAACTCTTGCTGGTATAGCAGGGAAAACTTCCTGAATCAACTTTGTGGTCATAATTAGCCTTTTCCGTGGTAAATAATTTACCGGGGCATCTTCCAGACTTTCCGGATCATCCTCAGACTGTTAAGAAATTTAATTGGTGTCAAATGGAAACCCTTTGAACCAATATGCAAGACCTAAAGTAGCTGAAATAGTATAGCAGCGCAAACCTTCTTAATTAATCTATTAGCTGCCCAAGCCCAATCCATCTCATTCGTGCTGTCCAGCAATTGAAGATGGTCACAATTGTTAGCAACATCAAGGCAACATAAGATAAACAACTCAACAAATAAGTAACTGCAAGTCACATAAATTACTGGTGCTGACAGTAACAGTAAGAGGAGTAACAGTAAGAGGACAGAAAATATGCTTCAACACAAATCCAAACTACTGCCCTGCAAAGGGAGAAAATTCACCTTGTCTTTCTCAACTTTTGAGTGCCTTCACTGATTTTATGCCAAGAAACAAGAGCACGTTCTGTAAATTTGCGCTTCTTTGGCCTTGTCATCAAAGCTGTCTTCATATTAGGCACCAAAGGCCTGGCAGCTTGGCCGGCATCAGCTCTATCCTCGAGAGAGTTATTTTCCATGCACCAAGAAGCTTTTGGAACATTATATGGTGGAGTTGGGGTCTTCTGAGCATTAAACACAGAAGGACTCTGACCATTTCTTTGGTTTCCATAATGTTCAAACCAAGAGGGTGCCATTTGAGGGTTTATCCCAGGTCTCTCACTTCTTTCAATCAAATTGGATGATACATTTGTTCCAAGAGACTGAACTTGACTTTGATGATCATTACGCATGACCATACCATGAGAGAGAACTTCCCTAGAAGGGATCTGAGAAGGTATGCTTGTACTTCTCTCCTCATTGTTCCTTGGAGCAAAGCTTAGCATTTTCATGTCTGAAGGGAATGACCCTTGGACACTAGTACTGCCAATGTTATCTATAGACGACCTGAGTGAGTTATTGGCTCCATGTGCAAACCTCTGAGCAGACTTCCAGTCAACTTGCGACGCGTCAGAACTAATCTCATTTGGTTTAAGCATCTTTCCAGTTTTATTGCCTGGATCAACATCCACATGACCCATTGCTTGCATTTGATGCAGAAGAGCAAAATTTGTCTGTTGGAGGTTTGAAGCTGTTGGGTTTCCATGTAACCCAATGCCACTCGTATTAGTACCAGTGTTGTGAGAAGTATTCATAACCTGAAAGTTAGCTGCAGGGTTCTCTCCCTGCCTAGGGTTCATGATACCTTGCTGACGCAATTGTGCCAAGGATGAAGCAGGAATGGCAAAGTTCCCGTCTGAAGAATGCTTCTGCAGGGCTTGATTCCCTCTGGGTACAGCAGCTCCAGTCGAATCAAAATTTGCCATCTCAGAAGAGGCTAACCCTGCATCACTGTCCAGAGCTTGTTTTGTCTCTTGATTATGTGAATTGGCAGAACTTGTGGCTACATCAGGTGGTGTTGAAACCTTCTGTCCTTGGTCGTCTGCCTTTTGCGAACCCCATAAGTTGGGGTTGCTGGAGAACATCATAGACTGGAGAATATTGGGTGTAATCTTGTTAGATTGGGTACCAGCTAGACGTTGCGCCGATATGTTTGTCCATACGTTCTTGAATACTGTAGCTGTGCTGTCTTGCTGAGGCATGGGTACAGAACCTGATCTTGTGTCTGGCACAGGATATTGCTGCCCGGAACCTAACTGGGGGAAATGTGCAGCTGGCTGTCCAGTACCACCCATTTCCGAAGAATTAAATGGTGTTGGCTGTGAGCTTCGATGAGCAGGTGACGAATAATTGGTGGCAGTGGAAGGTAGCTGGGCCTGGTGTTCTCCCCTTGCTGAGTGTTCAGGTTGCTTGCCATCAGCATTAGTGTGACTAGACCATAAATGATCTGAAGTTGGATGTCGCTGGGACGGTGGTGCTAGTCTTAATCCAAATCCTTGCAAAGAAGATTGATTAAGTTGCTGCTGAGTATTAGCAACATTATCGAGAGGACTGTTGGCCATGTCAGTAAGTGCATTGCTATCTGTTGAGTTGTCCACCTTATGAAGAAGTTGCAGCATGTGTTGACTACATTAAACATACATATATATTTGTCAGTTATCATAAAGAACAACAAGTATAAATTTGCTAATGAAAAACTCTTGGAAGGACTAATCATGACAAAAGATAATATCATGTGGTACAAAAAATGTTGACTATTACTGTAATAGATCAAAGCATTGTTGTCAGTGTCCCGATACGTATCTTAGAATCTTACGATACCCTTATCCTACTAGACCATTTCAGTACATGATTCTCCAGACCATTTCAATACTATAACGACTCTCCAGACCATTTCAATACATATATGATTCTGCAATACAGATATGATCCTACAATTCTGATACTATTTGGAAAAACTATACTGTTATTGGTAGCGTACAAGGATGTGGGCCTTCTTCGTTAGTGGTAGTCATACCTTGTCAAAACTAACCAGATATTATTCTGACAAGTCGAGAGAAACAAGAGCACAAAATAAATTGCATAGGTAAAGCTTTAACACTTCAACGATGGGATATTTAGGATTTACTCAGGAATAACCTGGCTAGAGTAGTTACAAATGAAAAGGAGGAAGTACCTGTTCTGAACTGCTCTATTCTGAGACAGACCGGCATCAGATACTCCAAAGGGTGATGCACTGGAACTGTTAGTGACACCATGTCGAGATTTAAAGTGTTCATCCCCCACCAGCATTTTCTAAAAATTAAGAAAGTAGCTTCATAAGTAATATATTACAAGAGACCAAAAATGTGTAAATCATAACGCTTGTTTAAGCAAGAAACCCATACCTCATTAACTGAAGCCATATTGGCAGCAATTTGGGAGTTGGTGACAAATCGTGGCTTCAGGTTATTTTGTCCCTGAAGTGACTGAGGCGGAAACTGATTGTTCGAAACTGGATTACCCGGAGAATGCCTAATGTTTACCCCTGTGTTGTCCATGGCATGATTCTGCAACATGTAAGATCCCCCTGCTTGCTGACCTGATCCCGAATTTTGGGATTCTTTTGCAGCAAAGAAAGGATGCCTCCTGGCAGCATGGTCACTGTTCACATGCTGCCCATGATTTAAAATGTTTCCTGGCCTTTCCATATGTATTGCATTTTGGTACTCCTGGTTGCAGTCATTTGGTCTTGGCTCAGCACTTCTTCTTAAAGATTCTGAGGTTTCTGAACCCCTACGTCCAATGTTATGGTTCATCCCACCATGCTCACCGGTTCGACCCATAACCATCTGATGCTGGTTCGGGTTTATTGTTGGCATGCTTGAGCCCATCATACTAACACCTTTACCATCAGAACTGTCCTTCTGCATTTGCGAAGTGCTTATATCAGGCTTCATCTGCTGAAGCCTGTGGACTGAATTTGCATTACCTCCACTTGACTTCCAAAAGTTTCCATCACTATTAAAGACATTTTGGGTACTGCTGATGTCTTGTCCAAGGGGGCTGTTGCTCTTCCAGTCATTCTGGCTATTGCCCGACTCTTGGTTGATATTGTGATCGACAGTGTTTTGTTGTGACATCCAAAATCCATGTGTACTTGATGGTGCACCAGTTGAGTGTGAGCTATTTCTTGGCGTTTCAGATTTGTGCTGAGCCCAATTGCCATTTGACAAATGCACCTGTTCTTGTCTCCCATATTCATCAGACTGCTTTTGCTTCAAGCTCTGCTGAATATACCCATTATTGGCTTCTGCAGTTGACTGATGATTGGTAACAGTAGCACGAGGAGATTCATGTGGTGTTTTATCTCTTTGCTCGTACGGACTTCTTGTAGCATGCTGAAAACTGGTAAAATCTGGATTATTCATTGTTCCATCACCATAGCTAGATGCTGACGAGGGTCGTGCATTCTGTAGTCCACCGCTTGATGCAGCAAGCTTACTCTGGTCACGAGCTGGTAAAGTCGAGTTATTAGCGACTGTCTGTGTTTTCTGCAAACTGAGGCCACTCCATTCTTCCTTGGGATTATCTTTACTGGTTGAAGACTGTAGCGTTTCCTGCATAAGGGCACTCCAGCTCCCACTCTGTAGAGATGGCAAAGCACCACCAAAGTTATCATTATCCAAAGAATTACCATGATCGTTGTCACCCTTCAACAAAGCTCCCCAGTTGCTATCCTCATCATCCCCAAACAAGAACTTCTCCTCGGTAGGGTCAAGGCTAGCGCCACCACTTGCTGGTGCTACCTGCATTGTTGATTTCTCTTGCAGGCCTGCTTGTAGTTGGTTTGACCTACCATGAAAATCTTGGAGTTGAAAACCATGTCGTAGATGATTCACTGGAACAGGGCTGCCTGCCTTGTTATTATCACCTTGACTTTGTAACGGACTATTGCTTAAGAAGCCTCCCTTTCCTCGAAAATTCTGCATAGAACTGGAGGCACCTTTCTCCTGCGGACTAGGCTCATCCATTAACGAGCTAAATGGCCTTGATACCTTTTCAGGCTGATGACTGCTTGCCCTTGTCATTGCATTCTGGAGATCAGCTGGGATCCCTAAGAACTGGGGGTACTGGTTAACAGACCCGCCTCTGCTGGTAGCAGGTATTTGATAGAAGGACTGGTTCATTTGCTGTGTAGCTAACCCCATTGGTCGCATCGGTTGACTTTGAGTATTTGGAAATACCGAACCATTCATGAAATTGCCCATGGCAGGAGCACCACCATACTGCTCCCAGTTTGTGTTACTACCTGTATTCACCATTTGTGAGTTGCTTGGCAACCTTGGGTCACCACTAGCAAAATTTTGTGGCCACGTATAAGCCGTGGCCTCATTGCTTGGCATTTCATTTGTTATCACCGGTAATTGATCAGCAGGCGCTGCTCTTGCTGGAGCTTGAAACTGTCCAAAAGAGGGCTGCATTCTGGCTCCATGATCAATCTGCTGGGCATTTTGCTGCCTCTGGAACTCCTGCAATTGCTTGTACATCATCTGTTGTTGCCACATCTGAAAATCACCATCACCCCCATGCTGTGTGTGGTGAAACTGTGACATTTCTGAAGTCCCTACGGGTCTAATGCCCGTGAAAGCGTGAACTGTCTGCAATTGGCAAATCCCAAAGTTTCATATCAAATGACAATACGACCAGATACAACTGCCTGCTGGTATGATGAATATGATTCCACTGAACTTACAGCATCCAAAGAAGGCTCACCCTGGACTGACAAGAATTTACTCAGGCTAAACGAATCTGTAGATGTCCCTTCTATTTATCTGTAGCCTGCCCATTTTGAAGAACGTTTACGTAAGAACATTGTTCAATGATTCTACAGTAAATGAATCAGTACCAGTTCAGTATATTCCACAAGGACACGCATTCATGATTCACGAGGACAACACTTTAAGCCTACTGAGGAAAATTCTTCAGCATCAAAAGCATGCAAAGTAATGGTGCATATGCCAACTACCTTGGCCAACCATATCTATTGTGGGGTTTGGAACTTATTCAAATTAAAGCCATAAACATGTTTCAACAGCGATAAGAAAACTAATCAAGATTAGCTGCAACTGAAAACAACCGGTGTATATGCATTAGAATTAAGGGTACTCCCAATGCTTGTCTCTTAGCACAATATCAGACAAAATGCTGAGGTGGCACTTTATTTAAAGAAGAGAGGGAGGCAAGTTGTATGTTAGTGGAGATACGCCTCTTAGCTCGTTTCCCTATGCGGTGTACTCAATGCTCTGATCCAGTGTGGCTTATCTCCCTAGTTTTTACTCCGGAGGCCAAAAGGCCAGTGGAGCATGATATCAGACAAAATCATTCCCTTCTCTCCACAATTAGGCCACAAGGTTGAGATGCAAACATGGTCCTAAACCAATTAAATGTAATATGTGATGCATTGTGGTGATTATCTCTAAAAAATCCACTACCTATGATAACGTGTTAAGAGCCAACGAATTGGGAGCGCCCTAAGAAGCATGGTTGATTAATTAGTGAGAATGGCTTAAATATGGGCATCCACAACCTCAAGTGTGTGCCCATGCCAGAAAAGAACAGTTTTGAAATAGACGGAGGTGCAATTTAAGTTTCAACTGTGAACTTGTTGCACATTTGTTAGCTTGTGGGTGGCAAGTGAAGCCAATTAGCACAATGCAAGAGATAAAGGTTCAAAACAACTCAGGAACAAGTAGCAATTATCCTACTTGAGCTCGTTATCTAGATGGCCGGCCACTAAAAGCAGGGTTAAATCATGAGTGTCTGGCAAGAAATACTCTTAACTAGCACACAGGCAAAACCACAGCTTTCACCTCGCACGAAACACTACCATTATCCAAAACGGAAACACTAACACAGCACTACAATCTCTAATGACAAACACTAGGACAAAGACAACATCATCTTGTTACAATCAACGGACAGCCAAATCTCACGGCAGACACCTCATGCCCCTCATACGGGGAGCAAATCAAGCAAACTAAGACAAAATGAAGTTACAATGTTTCGATGCTAGCACAATCACTCCCATCTCTTCGCTAAAGCCTAAAAACTCTCATCTTTCTCCCACATATACACCTTCCAAAGAGGGGTACAGCTGAACAAATCTTCAAAAATGCAAAAGAGACAAGAGGGGATCCACCCGGACGCTGCCGCAGCCAATCTAAGCTCGGAGCTCGAGAGTAGGTCCACGACAAAAAAAATGAAGGGAACAGCAGAAACCAAGCGTCGCGCATCTGCTGGAGCATCCCCAAATCCCCCCACGTCTCCCTGCCCACTACCAGACGCCCGAATCCCGGAGCACTGAGCAGAGGGCAGCTCAAGCTAAGCTCCAACCAACGGTCGACTACGAGCACGAGCTGAGGTGAGCTGAGCTCAAGCTCGAATCGACCCAAACCCCGGGCCCGTCACGCGCAAATTACCCACCACGCGCCCCAAAAACCAGCAGCCTATCAAGCGCGGGAGGCCACGCGCCCCCGAGATCGACCGCCGGGGAGCTCCCAGTTCGCCCACCGGCGCAGATCCCCCGAGAGAGAGGGGAAAAAACCCTAAAACTCCCCCACCCGAAAATAATTCCCCCAGCTCCAGCGGCAACAGGGACCGCCCGATTCACGCGCGGCAGACGAGCGAGCAGCCAGCGGAGGGCCGCGAATTCCGGGCCGATTCGTGCAAGACCTACCTCGATCGGCGCGGCGGCCGGGCGTGCGGGCGGAGCGGGCGGATCGGATCGGCGCGCCTGTCGGCCCCGGGCCGCGGCGCGGGGGGTGCTCCGCGGGGGAGCGGCCGGCGGGCTAGGGTTAGGGTTCGGCGCGGCCAAATGGCGAGGGTTTGGAGCTCCGCGGCGCCGAGGAGAGAGAAGCGGGGGAGGGTGGAAGGGGGAGGCGGAGCTAGGAGTACTATCGGGCAGCAGCTCTCTCTCTCTCTCTCTCTCTAGCTCGCTCGCGACGGGCGAAGATAAAGCGTGGTATACTGGCCCTGCGAAGTTTTCAACGAAGGCGCCCGGCGGTGGGCCCGGCCGGGCGGGGAGGCGCGATCGGGGCCGTCAACTGGCGGCGGGCGGGGCTCGGGGCCGTCAGATCCGGGACGGGGGCGGGTAACGGCGTTAGGGGAGGAAAAGGACAGCCGCGTGGTGCGGGTGGGAAAGAAAAGGAGGAAAGGGCGCTACGGGGATGCGAGCCCCCCCTCCCCCGGAGAAAGGAAAGCGGTGAGCCAAGGGTGACTTTTTTTTACCGCTCAAGAAAGCAAGTGTGGGTTTGCAGGACAGTGGGCTAATCAAGCTGATTTTTTACCGCTCAAAATAAGTGTGGTTGGCTATTCTGCCCAAGGTAACATAATAGGAGTACTATAATACCTAGGATAAAAGATATACTCCCTCCCTATCAAAATATAAGACATTTTTGCATAAACTCTTATAATTTGATACACAGGTGGTATATATTTGGGTATGATGTAAGTGAACTGATCACATTGGTTTTGGGCAGAAGAGTTAACAGAATATTGGTTGAGTTGGGTAGAGCAATTTTTGTGTCACTGAGACCATATAGCTTGTGATGACCTCTTTTAGGCCTCACTCATTTGGTTCAGTTGGGATTCAATCTTCCAGGGGGGCCCATCTCTGTACAGGTTGAATGATCTTCACCCTCGCACCCCAGTTAATGTCTGAGAAATTTTTTTATAGGCTAGAAGAAGATGATTTAAACCCCAGGAAAATGGGGGGGGGGGGCCTATAGGACTGAATCAGGATTAGAACTGGGCAGATATGAACGAAGGCGCTACACAAAGTGGGCGGCTTGGGGACTCAAACAGGGGGTGGGATTAACTAAATGAGCCATTGAACAAGAGATGAGGTTACCCTCTTATAGTTTTATACACATATTGCATATATTGTAGACAAAAATCCTGACTCCATTACTAATTCTATAACCACGTGACTTCAATAGGATGACAATAATAACATGACATCTCATAATATGTACCACCACACACATAAATCTACAGAAGATGTTGCATTAGAAAATTTGACGATGAAATGGGTGTTCAGAAGCATTGCTATTTTCTGCACAACACATATATGTGTAATGTCATACTCTCATGAAGCAAGTGTCATGACCCTGTAAAGTTTGCAAGAATGGAAAGCAAGGTGCCCTTCCAACCTTAAGTAGTACGACAAACAAATTATATCATTCTTATATATTTCATGTTTATGTGCTCACCATATCCTTTTATATATTGGCGCATAGGGAAAAACATCTCTTTGACCTTTTGTTCCTACACGCAATAGTAGAATTTGATGACAAACCTATCTTATATGTTGTGTCCCGCCACACTAACATATGTCTCCTCTCATTTGCCTATGAAGCAAGATTGGAATAAAAGTTATAATACAATGATCTACAAAATATGAAGTATTACATGAATGAAGAGTATATGGAAACTATGATTACGCCACTCCTTAAATCAAACGTCCAAGTCATGAACAAATAAAAGGTTTATTTTTAGTTCAACAAGTTTTTTTAACAAGCAAATTCACTAATGTCACACAAAGTGCAACAAAATGAGCATATTGATTGACACAACAAACACAATGTATAACAAATTTGGTTTTACCTAGTTTTTATTGAAGAAAAAAGAAAAGGGGTTAGTTGTTCACGCACCTGTTATTATTCTGTCATGGTAATCTAATCAATCATAAACCCAATAAGTTAACTACACAAGAAAGACACACGTGAACTGAAATCAACCGCCAAAACAAGGAGGACATCCCTCGATCCATGATACTACAGCTAAGGCACACCATAGAAGTAGTAATCCACGGGGGGGGGGGTTTTACCAGCGCAATTCATGATTTTAGCGGGCTATATGTACAAATATCTGCACACAACCATCAACACATATTTTATCCTAACAACAAATCGCGGGCGTGAAAATCGGCATGAAACCCATTACAAAAGAAGGTAAATCAGACACTTTAAGATTACCATCTAGCGAGGTCTATCCTATTAGGATCAAACAGAACTGGATCTCCACCCCCAGAAAATAGATCTAGATCTCCACCCCTAAAACATAGATCTGGATTTTATACCTTGGGATCGCGAGAAATCCGTTCAAGAAGAAGGGCATAGACTTGCTGCCAGAACTCCCAGACCGCCTCCTCTTCTCTTCCTTGCCCAATCGCTCTAGGATTAGTAAGGGCGAGCCCTCCCCTTTTGTCCCAGATGAGCCGCCTAGCCCTATCTTCCTCGCCGCATAACCACGTTGTCGCATAACCAAGGTAGAGGGCTACAACACAAGGCAAGACCTATCTCGGGCCCTGGTCCTCAATTTATATTGATCGGGGTGGGGGAGGCGGAGACGGGTATTATGTTGAGGGTGGGGGTGAGTTGTGAGATGGTGGTTCGATATGTTTTACTTTAAGTGGGGAGGTTGTATGGCCATGGTGTACATGTTTTTAATGTTTTCAGATGCCTTTCCCGATGATCCACCAGGTGTCATACGAGGTATGCGCTCGTAGCTGGAGTGTGAGGCATCATCTAGTGTGTGTCCATAAGTGGTATACTTTTGTATTGTCGTTTTCGTGGAGGTCTGGGCTGGCCATAAATGATGTATTGTCGTTCTTGTAGTTGCAAGGGTTGGAGATAGTTGGTGTGTTGTCGTTTTGGTAACATACATATCTCACGTGTGCCTGCATTATCATTAGGCGTCATTTTTAGCATTTTTCATGGCTGAAGTATTCCACTATTTAACCACATATAGATGGTGTATGTTATATTTACCTTAATCAAGAGTGTATACATGATCTTACTTGCAAAAAAGGCATATACATCATATTGTATCTTACATTTACATATGCATACCAAGGGCTATCAACTAGGTAAACCACTTGGTATAAGCATAGTAAATAAGTTAGCTCAATTTGCATTTGCAAGATTTAGTTGTGTCTAACGAGTTATGTATATGTGTACTTAAATATGGAAATTTTTAACATGTGCTTCAATGTAAGGAAAGAACAAGTGTTTACCTAGAGCAGATAAATGGGAAGGCCATAATTATTGTCTTGGAAACACATGGATTCATTTTATGGCCCATGGTTGTAGTGCATTTTCAAATAATTCCACCATAACAAATCTTCCATTGAACTTGCATACTGAACATAGGTAAGTGGCAGGTTGTCCATCTTGGCACACGTTAATAAGAAGAATATCACCCTTACATTATCTTTACACATGGATACAAATTTGGGCGTGATAGAGTTTTATCAAATTTTGTGTTAGAAGGGACGACGGACCCCCCCCCCCCCCAACTAGGACAAGAGTATAGATATCTGGATATTGATCATTCCACATAGTGAAAACGTAGTTAAAAGAAACAATCTGCTCTATATTGTTTTTTCTACGCGGCATGATGTTGTCTGGTTCCACTACTAACCATCAATAACAGAACGATGGAAGTTCAAGTCTAACACCAGACATAAAAGACATAGTGATAGAATAAGAAGAGAATGTTACAGCACCTATTTAAGGCGAGTATGCACCAACTGATAGACTTCTGACGGGATCGAGAGCCAAGCAGTCCACCTCAACAATTTTGAATCCTCCATGTCATGATCACCAACTTCACCATCCCGGATTCGTAGTCTTCCATGCCGTCCACAATCTTCGGGAAAGCACCCCCTTATGCAGGATTTCAGCCCCATCATGCAACAATTCACCCGTGTTAGATTTATTCATTCCCACCCACTATTTTGGAAAGGCGCAAGTCTAACATATCAATTCAACCGGCGATCGAACCACTTGGTCTCAAAGCATATATAGATTGTTTCTAATATTGCATATTGCCGATGGGCATGGCACACCTTATTGTTGTAGCCTAGTCCCCACCCGCATCCAAAGTTGAAAGTGCCGATGGCTTAACAGAAGGACGTGAAAGCCGTCCGTGTAGACGGTCTGTTAAAGAAGCTGCCAACAGGTAGGAGTTATTATGATGACACGCTCATCATCCATTCCATTCCTCCTGCTACACGTACATGCTGTTCCCGGTGGGCACACCTCACTATAAAGTACAACCCTTTCCGTCTCGTCATCAATCAAATATCACACGCACGAACATACCGTCACATGCCATTGGGAGCTGGGGACTGTGCTATCCTAGTGGGGCAGCAGTAGTACCCGTTGTTGGGGCGTTTGGAACATTCCCTGCCACTGCCACTGTTAGCTAGTCCACGTATGCCAAAGCGGCAGCTCGCAGCATCCGAATCAGTTGGGTCAGTCGATCGGTCAGCAGTGACCAGCGAGTCAGTTGCTACAGGACATGGTGGCGATGCTGATGCGGGCAGGACATGGCAGGCCCTGCTTGCTTAATTGCGACCGGAGCAAGGCCACAAAAGGAGCAGGAGCAGGGGCAGCACAGGACAAGCGGCCGTTGCAGTCGCAAGCACAGGGTCCCTCACAGGTGCACTGCACACATTGGATGGAAGGCGGCATCGGTCGACGCACAGACCGTGACTTGTTCGTTGCCCTATCCGGCCGGCAGTGCCCACTGGTGTCGGCTGCCCGCCTGCGAGTCAGCAGCATTCGGAAGGTCGGGTCAGACTGGCTGGCCGGCAGACGTGATGGTGGTAGCAACGTCACATGCATGCACGGGCTGGATCAGCTAGCTGCATGCCCAATCACAGGCTTTGCTTGCTCCAAGCTTCTTGGACAGATAAGGTAAAGCGACCGAACAACCTTTCCAATCGTATCCAGAACTGCCACGCTACTGGTCAGTCCTACCGTTGAATGCTGATGCTTTCCTTTCTGTGTGCGTGCGTGCGTTTGTTTTATAAATGCAAGCAAAAGTGGGAGGGTCATTTGATCTGGTCACATCATGAGCGCCCTTTTTGTACTTTGCGTCACTCACTCACTCACTAAGCTCGAACGTGAGAGTGAGAGGATCAAATAATCCCAGCCTTTTGTTGGATGGGAACCTCCTTTCTTTCTGGTCTCTCTCTCTCTCCTCTAGTCTAGAATTAAAACCAAACACACGTCCGGCTAAGCCTGGCTTGAGGTTGACTTGAGTTGGCCGGCTCTTTTCAAGCTGACATGGACACCCTGCAGCTGCAAGCGTGACTTTCCTTCCCCCCCCCCCCCATAAACAAGGGCCGGATTCTCATCCACCGTACGTGTCCGTGCGTGTGCGCCGCACTTTCCGATGATGACGACGACCAGGACCAGGACAGACATGGCACCTGGACAACGACAGTACGACACTGCCAGGCAGAGAAGTGCTGGTGCACTCGTGGCTGGACCTGATGCGATATCGATCGAGTGGACTAGTATATTTATAAGCAAGTATGACAACTTGGTCGTCCTCGAAAAGAACATCGGAAAGGGCCAGGAGAGGAGCCGGACAGATCCCCAAGTGGAGACAAAGGAACCAACGACATTCTCTTTCTTCCTCACAGTCACAGGGCATTGATTGATTAGTACTCACGCGGCCCGACTGGATTGACCAGCTCGCTCGTGACACGGATCGCACGCTGCAGCTGCGGCTGCTGGCCGCCGCGTCCGGCATGGCATCATTCTCCCCACGCCCACGGAACAGAATAATGTGTCCCCCCCTGCCGGACTGGACTGGACGCCGTGCCACGGCTGTCTGTCCATTTGCCTGACGTGGGCGGTCATG
The DNA here is from genome assembly GCF_018294505.1 of Triticum aestivum. Classification (NCBI taxonomy): domain Eukaryota; kingdom Viridiplantae; phylum Streptophyta; class Magnoliopsida; order Poales; family Poaceae; genus Triticum; species Triticum aestivum. The sequence goes on from NC_057804.1 coordinate 512,197,579, forward strand.
TGATCCCAGGAGAAAAGAAACGGAGGAAACCAGTACTCTGTCACAAGCAGGAGCCAAAAGGTCCTGTGGTTTTAATTCAGGGAGGCACTGCAGGAGCCACATGGTTTGACCAGTGTCCCGGGAACAGGGATGTGATCATGTGAACGTTCATTTCCTTTTTCTATCCCTTTAAATGGAGTGGAATGGAACAGGCAGGGCATGCAGCAGACAGGCACCTGGATTGTCTCGCTTGTCCATGGCAGCATGGCCAAGTTTTAAAAGAGCTTTGGGGGTCCTGTGCTATGCTGTTCCTTGCAGCCAATCATGACAATCCTCCTGACTCATAAGTTGGGCTCCTCCTGTGCTGTGCTGTGCTAGCATTAACCCCTGGGCGAGCACTGATGAATTGCTCCTTCGTGGCATCTTTTGTACTGTACTAGCTTGCACTCTGTGGCCTAGAGCAAAGTTGGTGATGGCAAGACGAATGCTGGAAACGAGCAAGGCAGCACCACCCAAAACAAGGGCGGAGAGATGCCATGTATACCTTTAACAAGAACATGGAGGTGTGCAGACATATTAAGAACTCGGAGAATAGTGGTGACTTGATTTCTCTCTCACATATTTCGACTGTCCGGCTGTGTCTGAAAATAAACTAGCCATGAGCAGATTCTGAAATTGGCACTTGAAGAGTCTAGTGTCAGGCTGCTCTCAGCTACGTTCTAGCACTATCTTTCTTTTTCCTTTTTTGAATGTTGGTAGTGGACTACCAAATTCATTGATCAGGAGGGAAACACAAAGTACAGGGAAGACCCAGAGAGAGGGTCGGAGCCAAACCAAGGGAGAGGCTCAAAAGGAAATAAGGGAAAAGAAAGAACAACTCCTGCTAAAACACAAACAGGAACTCAACCCGGGTCGAAAGGGATTTCAGCTCCCGCCAGGTTCCACAGCTTGATCCCATCTCTAACGAGTCGACTAAAAGGGGTGAAGGCCCAATGTTTCCTGCTGGAACAGTCTTCTGTTTCGTTCGCGCCAAATCTCCCAAGTGATCAGGTGGATTAGCGATAGCTACGTACTACTATCTGGAACGTCAAACAGAGGCAAGGCATTCTGGATTTCCAGGAACTGGTGGGCTCATGGCTCAGCCTTGTTACACAAATTGGTGGGCCTGGGCAACTGTATTCAAGCTAACAGTAATGCATTTGAGAAAGATTAGATGAGCCCTCTTTCTCAGGGCATATCACACAGGCTAATTAGCCTAAATCACTTCCGTTAAGGAAAAAAATAACCTGAACATTCCCGAATGGTTCCCACTTAAATTCTATGCATCAAAATCTTCAACGCAGTTTGATCTGCATCTCTTCCCCAACAAGCTCAAATATTTCGTCAACTCTGAAAATAAAATCAAGAGATCAATACTATCACATTATCACCAAAGCCATATGATACAGCTTAATTTCGAAATTCAGGTATCCTTATACTCCCTCCGTTTCAAATTACTTGTCGGAGAAACGGATGTATCAAGAACTAAAATACATTTAGATACATCCATACCTACGACAAGTAATTCGGAACGGAGGGAATAGTTTGTAAAATCCAAAGCTAAAGCAGATGGAGCAATTACCTACTCGTCTTGATGTTCACATTAGCAAGCCAACAGGTTAAATAAACCTGTAAAATAATAATTGAAAAGACAGAACCCTCGTTAGAAAGCATGCTGCAATGAGCATAACACATTTGATCTAAACCAAAGATGCCGCTCTCATCCTTTATTTACAACGAGTCTACCAAACAAACAATTAAAGATCTAAACATCAGGACAGAGACAGTTGATTTCTAAGGGAATACATGCAACACTATTGCAAAAATTGGATCAACACCTGTAAAACCTCATGGGATGGAGCATGTCCAGGTCGCCGTCCCTGAAAGACATCAGCCTTCCAATTCTCAGGTAGTGGGAAGCTGTCTCCAGACCCCAAGGCAATACTCTGAAATTCGTACAATTCCCCGTCATATAGCTCATCTGACCATTCTAATGAAGGACCTGCACCTTCTTTTAAGTTAATTGACAGGAAGTCCAAGACAATCAGTCTCTACATTCAAAGTGATTTCCACTGTCAGGAATTTTCCAAAAGTTCAGGAGAAACGGGTATGTAAAAAAAAGCGATTTCTAAGTGCACAAGCTAAAACATAGCAGAATTGTGTGATGACATACCTTCAATTGTAGCTCTGAAACAAACATCTCAACAAGCTCTTTGGCGAGGTTTTCTGAGATCAATTCACGAATAAAACAAATCAATATGTTAGCCGTATCTTGCTGGATCAGGAAGATCTGATCTTGAGTAGCTATTTTAGAAAGAAATTATGGACAAATCACTTTGAATATAAGAAACTAGATATTTATTCAGTAAAGTTGATCTAATGTGGCAGTGCTACACTGAATAACTTGCAAATTATTTACTAACTATATAAAAGTCACTTGACTTTCTGACTAAGTTGGAGCTATTTCCCAAACTACACAAAATCGATTCGAAGCATGCATTTCTGTCATGCCAAACACAAATGAAAAGAAAGTTCATCTGTCTATCCGAATCCTAGTACGTATTTCAGAACAAAAATTTCTGAATCTCTTAAAACCAAGTAAAGTCACATGGGAAGGGGAAATAAAGATTATGGAACTTAATCCAGTTTGCATAAAAAAATGCGAGTAACCCACCAAATTCTAACATGGAGACCCATCTGTATACTGGAGCTCCTCCACCATCCCCTAAATCATTCAAATCATCCTGGCGATCAGTAAATCGGACTAGTGGGCTACCAGCAGATACTTTGGATGATCCGCATGGCATGAGAAGCTTTAACCAAGTCGGACATGGCACAGACCTATTACCAGGAAATAGGAAGAGCACCAAAAGTCAAACAATCATTAATGGCTTACAGGGTCCCAACTAAAATGACATGAACAAGCATGGGCTTTGTATGAAGCATTACCATCTCCTTGTAGGCTGATAGAAGCATCTCGCGGCATTGCACCTGAACCAAGCAAGGGACATGAAAATGAGGAGATGAACAAGAAAATTAAACCATATACTGCTGAGGAGGATTGGCCGAGTTCCTGGCGACAGCGTAGCTACCTCCTTGTGGGCCAATTTGGCGCTCGCCCTGTCGCGGATCCTGGGCATGTCCTTGAGCACCCCCAAATCCATCCCTGGCATGTAACTGACAAAATGACAAGCCCAAGGCGCGGTCAGTTACTAGTTACTAAAATCTCAAAAACTCAAGTGTCGCCGAAACACAGAGCAAGAGAGGGGACAACCTGCGGGAGAGGTAGGCGTTGACGAGTGTGGCGGCATGGGAGCGGCCGCTGGCGGCGGCGTCCAGCCACCGGGTCTTGGCGGCAAGCAGGCGCGACCACTGGTTGCGCAGATTGCGCTGCGCCGCTGGGCGCCACTGGCGCAGAGACAAGGGAGACGGGGTTAGGGATGGGGAGGAGGGGTCGGCAGGGCGGCGAACAGGGGTGGCTGCACAGTCCTCCATTGTTTTGCCTTATGGAGTAAAGGACTTCTCAGGTCCTAAGCTATTCTGAGGCAGTGGCTGAGCTAGAAACAAATAATAGAGTGGGCCACCTACAAAAGAATCTGACATCACACAGTAATAAGAAATTGACCAGAAGAGCAATATGAATAGCTTAATCAAGTCTCACAACATTAGACTTAACTAAATATGTTTGAAATTTCCAAATATTACAACACAACTAAGGCTGGACAGAAAGCTCAGGGCTCGAAGATCCAACAAGCCAGGCCCAAGCCTCCGGCCAAGCTCTTGAAGCTCGCAAGCCGGTCAAGGCTCGGTGCAAGAAAAATATGGCATGACCTTTGCTAAAGAACTAGCAATACATTACCATATACTACAAGATAATATAGGCATGCACTGACCAACAATTCACAAATTCAAAAGAAGAAAGTCCAGAAAGGTCCAACATCAACGATACAACATTCATATATGCATTTGGTCCATCAAACTGTCTCAAGTCTCTCTCAACAAGGACAATTCAGAAGAAGGACCATCACTGTATTATCTTCTCCTAATTCTCATTCTTCGTATTATCTTTCCACCCATTTCTTGTATTGGGACAGTAAATCTCGATGGATGGTATTTAACTCTGCATCTCAGTTTTTGCAGGTCAAAATCAAACCTGTCTGCTAGCCAATAATCAAAATTTTCTATCCTACTAATTTAATCACAGAGTCAAGTCTCATACATTGTCACACAAACAACTTTGAATAAAGGGGCCCTAACGAGCAGGGTGGTCCATCTTTCCTTTTGACAACAAATATGACATGCCAACGTTCTAATTAATTTACCAATAGCACATAGAAATAGATCAATATGGTCTTACAGACATACTTAAATTCTCAATTTTGCATAAGAGAAGCCTACATAATACGTACCTTGAGAAGTTCAAAAAAGACTCTGTGGCATTGTCAATTTGTAAAGAGTGGCATTGTTAGAGTGGCAAACAATCAGAAAAATCATTATTTTGTCACTGATCAGGTGTTCATGCAGTGGATAGAAAAATTATGTGTATGTATTCACAGGACTGTGTGTTCATGTACTGGATAGCATGTCCGGTTGTTTAGTTAACGCAACAATAGACTTGACTCTTCCACCTGATTGATGCAATAGACAGCAAAGAGCAAACCCTAAATCAGAAATTGGGGAATGGGCAGTGCCACAGTGGACAACTTACCTTAAGTCCTCAAACAGGGATCAAGGCTTACTGCCGGCCGAGTGACGGAATCGGCGGAGAGCGGACTGGGCGACCGGCCCGGCTTGCAGACGCGCCAGGGAAGCGCGGTGGCACCGAGCGCTGGGCGGGCGGGGCGGCTCCTGGGCGTCTAGAGATGACGAGGCAGACAGCGATGGCTGACGGCGTCCGGCGAGACAGGCAGCGAGCCAGCGAGATCGGGAGCCGAGCCGCCGAGGTCGGGGACGCGCAGGGCCTCGGTGCGTCTGTCCCAGTGTCCCCTAGGTGCGTCCCCCCCCCCTGAGAATCAGGTCCTTTTTTTTGAGACAATCTTGAGAATCGGGTGCGTTGTTTGTTGGGCTAGACGGGTCGGGACGAGTTTGTTGGGCTTTTCTTTCTCAGGCCCATCTGTAATTTCCTGTCTAAAAATCCCACGGCCCACCCTGTCGACCTTGTAGATCCACTTGCAAATGTCATTCGACTTTTGGGCATGGAGCGAAGACATGCGGGGTATATTCTCGGTGAGAACCGCCTATAGGATGATTCAACAGATGAAGTTAAGTCGTGAAGCATGGTTATATGAGCAAGAGGGGTCGTCTCACTCACACGCAGATAGGGAGGGTTGGACAAAACTTTGGGGAATCAGGGTACCATCGAAGCTAAAGGTCTTCTTGTGGAGATTGGCTAGGCATACCACTCCGACGGCGGCACTCTTGCATCACCGTAAAATGGTGGACACGGCCGCGTGTTGCCTCTGTGGAGCCGAAGATACTTGGAGGCACGCGTTACTTAACTGCATAATTTCTCGAAGCACGTGGGTGCTGTCTTGTGAGCATATTACTGATGTGCTGAGAAAAAACGAGGAACCGGATCCGAAGAGGTGGCTTTTCTTCATGCAAGATGCGCTATCTCATGATGAGTTTTACAACCTTTGTGGTCACTCTTTGGGCATTGTGGGGAGCACGCCGCAAGGCAATATATGAGCATATTTATCAAAGCCCGTCTTCAGTCCAAGCATTTGTACACTCATACGTCAATGAACTCAACGCACTGCAATCCATCAATTCAAGGCAAACTGGAAGACCTGTGCCATGACGATCAGGTCGGATCGCTCCACCTGGAGGGCTGGCAAAGTTTAATGTTGATGCTGCAGTGCGGAGAGGAAGAAGACATGGAGCTGTAGCTGCGATTTCCAGAGATTCAGCTGGTCACTTCTTGGGAGCCTTGGCAGTGGTCTTCAGAGGCATATCTGAACCGGCGACTCTCGAATGCATGTCGATCAGGGAGGCACTAGCTCTAGCTGATGATTTGAACATGGCAAACATCCAAGTGGCCTCGGATGCGAAGGTGGTGGTACAAGATATCCAAGAAAATAATCCAACAGAGTATGGTGCGATCATACATGAAATAATAGAGCATACATTAGCTTTCCAAGTCTGTAATATTTCTCACAAATTTAGGAGCTCGAATATTGAGGCTCACAAGCTCGCGAAGCATGCATTATCCCTTCCGTCTGGCCGACATGTTTGGTTGGGACAGCCGAGCGGTCTCTCTTTCGTCCCTGTAAACATTGTGACGTCTGAATAAAAAACTTCGGAGTTTGTCTAAAAAAATCTTGCAAATGTCACTATGGTTGAAGCTTTAGCATGTCGAGAGGTCATGGCCCTGTCATTTGTGCTGTTACAAACAAGCACCATTGTTGCATCAGACTGTAAAGGTGTCGTGTCAAACATAAAGGATGGGACTGGCGAAAAACATAGTCATATCATCCGGGAGATAAAGATTATGGCATAGGAATTCCAATAATGCTCTTTCCTTTTTGAAGGAAGAGCATCGAATTTGGAGGCACATAACATCGCTAAACATGCTCTTAGTTTATCTCAAAGCCGTCATTTATGGCTTTTGCAACCTGCTATCAATTGTATTCCTTTAAATATTATTGAGCAATAAAGAGTAAGCGTGTGTTAGCCTAGAAAACCTTGCGAATGTCACTTTCCCTTCTCTGGTTCGATATATGGGGCATTGCATAGACGTCATTTGTCGTAACCTAAGTGTTTTTTTTTCATAATTTGTTTTTCCAAAATATTTTATCTTTTGAATCGCACATCCAAATACCGAACCATTTTCTAGCGTTTGATTTCTCGTGTCAAGGTCTTCAAAACTAAATCTCATATTAATAGGTTTCAAAAAACCAAAACACAATTGATTCACGCAAAAAAAGATCGAATGCCAAAAACAAAAGAAAAAACCCAGCGGTAGTACGATTGTAATTTTTCATTTTTTAGAAGCACATACTTGTTTCCCCCATTCTCGGATAAGTTCTAGCGGAAGCAAATTTGTGCTTTTTGTGGGAACACTTTTTCCCCGAGAAGCTCACAGAAGCAAATGTGTGCTTTCCATGGAAGCACAATTTTTTCTCTCGAGAAACTCAGAAGCAGATCTGTGCTTCTACGAGAATCAAGTATGTGATTCTCATGAAAGCACATATATTTTTTGAGAAGAACAACTATGATTTCACGCGGAGCAAATATGTTCTTCTTATGGAAGCACATATAAAATTAGTCATCCATGCAATTTCAGTTTGCAAATTAGGAATGTAGGTAGTAGTCACAAAGAAAGGTCAAATTCCAAACCACTTTATATGAATAGTCATACATGCAATTTTGACAACAATCTGAAAAAAAATTATGGAAAAAGAAAAGAGCCTCAAAATTGAAATCCTTTTGCATGGGAGCCTTTTATGTGCACTAGCTTGTGAAAAAAATTGATAAACTGGCAATACCACAAAATATAATTTTTCCTTTTCTAGTGCCTAAGATGAATTTTTTGTGAAGCAAGTGTCAGAAATAAGATTATAAATTGTGCCCTTTGATTTTTCACTTAAAGTAGACCACATGGGATTCCAGCCGTCAAATTTGTATGAATTTGAGAGTGTTTTGCTATATCTCATTGATTTATTGAATTTCTAGCAATTTACATCAAGTAATTCAAATTTGAACTGCAAGTGCGCTCTAGTTTTGGTCATATAAACTCTGAAAAACAATTTTTAGCTTGCACATTACGAATGTTGGCAGTAGCCACAAAAGAGGCCAAAGTACAAACAACTTTATATGATTAGTCATCCATGCAATTTTGACAACAATCTGAAACAAATTATAGAAAATGAAAAAGCCTCAAAAAATTGAAATCCTTTTGCACGGGAGCTTTTTATGTGCACTAGCTTATGGAAAAAAATGATAGACTGCCAATACCACAATAATTTCCTTTTTCTTTTTCTAGTGCCCAAGATGACTTTATTTGTGAAGCAAGTGCGAGAAATAAGATTATAGTTTCTGCCCTTTCAATTTTCACCTAAATTAGACCACATGGAATTCCAACTGCCAAATTTTCATGAATTTGAGAGTGTTTTTGTCTATATTTCATTGATTTATTCAATTTGTAGTGATTTACATCGAGTAATTCAAATTTGAACTACAAGTGTGCTCTAGTTTAGTCATATAAATTCTGGAAAATAATTTTTAGCTTGCACATTAGTAATGTAGGTGTTGGGGAACGTTGCATGGAAAACAAAAAAAATTCTATGCACACGCAAGATCTATCCAGGGAGATGCATAGCAACGAGAAGGGAGAGTGTGTCTACGTACCCTTGTAGACCGTAAGCGGAAGCGTTTAGTAACGCGGTTCATGTACTCGAACTTATTCACGATCCAACCGATCGAGTACCGAATGTACGCCACCTCCGTGTTCAACACACATTTATCCCGGTAACGTCCTTGCCTTCCTGATCCAGCAAGACGGCAAAGTAGTGGCTGAGTTCCGGCAACACGACGACCTGGTGTCACTAAAGGTGAAACTATCTCTACAGAGCTTCGCCTAAGCACTACGAAAATATGACCGCGGGACAAAACTGTGGAGGGGGGCGCCGCACACGGCTAAGAGATTGTCATCGTTATGTGTGGCGCCCCCTCCCACATATATATAGGTGGGGGGAGGAGGCGAGTGACACGTCTCCAACGTATCTATGATGACCCACAAGTATAGGGGATCTATCATAGTCCTGTCGATAAGTAAGAGTGTCGAACCCAACGAGGAGCAGAAGGAAATGACAAGCGGTTTTCAGTAAGGTATTATCTGCAAGCACTGAAATTATCGGTACCAGATAATTTTGTGATAAGATAATTCGTAACGGGTAACAAGTAACAAAGTAACTAAGGTGCAGCAAGGTGGCCCAATCCTTTTTGTATGAAAGGACAAGCCTGGACAAAATCTTATATAAAGCAAGCGCTCCCGATGACACATGTGAATTACTGTCAAGCTAGTTTTCATCATGCTCATATGATTCGCGTTCGTTACTTTGATAATTTGATATGTGGGTGGACCGGTGCTTGGGTACTGCCCTTCCTTGGACTTTCATCCCACTTATAATTAACCCCTCTCAAGCATCCGCAACTATGAAAGAAGAATTAAGGTAAACCTAACCATAGCATGAAACATATGGATTCAAATCAGCCCCTTACAAAGCAACACATAAACTAGGGTTTAAGATTCTGTCACTCTAGCAACCCATCATCTACTTATTACTTCCCAATGCCTTCCCCTAGGCCCAAATCATGGCGAAGTGTCATGTAATCGACGTTCACATAACACCACTAGAGGATAGACAACATACATCTCATCAAAATATCAAACGAATACCAAATTCACATGATTACTTATAACAAGACTTCTTCCATGTCCTCGGGAACAAACGTAACTACTCAGAAATCAAATTCATGTTCATAATCAGAGGGGTATTGAATAGCACTAAGGATCTAAACATATGATCTTCCACCGAATAAACCAACTAGCATCAACTACAAGGAGTAATCAACATTACTAGCAACCCACATGTACCAATCTGAGGTTTTGAGACAAAGATTGGGTACAAGAGATGAACTAGGGTTTGTGAGGAGATGGTGCTGGTGAAGATGTTGATGGAGATTGACCCCCTCTCGATGAGAGGATCGACGGTGATGACAATGGCGACGATTTTGTAACATCCCAATTTTCAATTTGGATGTTATACATAGATCATCATATGCATATCATATTTTATTTTTGCATTCTGGTTGTGATCCTAGAAATCTTAAGCAACTCAAGGACCTATGGAGAGAGTTGGAGGTTTCACAAATTTCATCTTTGAATTTATTTCAAATTTGAAACGAGGATCAATTTGATATTAATAATTCTCTCTCCAATTATTTCTAATAATAAAAATAAATGAGAGAAGATAATATGACTTCTTCAACCTAAGAGAAATATTGGAGAAAGAACTTTAAAATCAATTTTTTGGTATTTTATTTGAATTAGAGAAAACTTGCATTTTTGAAAATTGCATATTAGTCTAGAAAAATGTTCATCTTGTCCTAAATACTAGGTTTGGATGATGAAAATTGTTTTTGGATTTTTTTATTTATTTAGGATTTTTTTCATGGTGAAATTATTTAAAAAAAATCCTTCCGGACCGAACTGGGCCGAAGCCCAGCCGGTCCGCCAGCGCCGCCGCCTCCGCCGCCGTGCGGGAGCTGGACTCCGGCGAGGATGAGGAGTCCGAGTCCGACCCCGTCGCCCCTTGCGCATGCCATGGCCCTCCTTGCCTTTATATATCGCCCCGCCGCCGCCCTCTCTTCCCCACCAGAGCCGTCGTCGCCGCCCGCGTCGCCGCAGCTCCGCCACTGCCCCACTAGTGCTGCCGCCGCCGCTGTCGTCCCACGCCGCGCCGCTGCCGCACCCCGCCGCCGCCGCCCGTTTTTTTTGAGAACCAGTAAAACCGCCGAAACCGCCCGTTTTTTAGGTTTTCCTCGGTTTATTTTTTAGGCCGATTTAGTTATACAACGAACGTTCGTTCGTTCGTTTTAATGAATGATTTTCGTTAGATTAGTTCTGTTAAAGAACGTTCGCATGGTAGATTTTTCTTTTTAGTTTTATTTTTGGCCAGGGACCTATTCATGAATAGTTTTATCGTGATTTAGCCCCTGATCTTAAAACTAGCAAAACTTTTTGCTCGTTTGTCCAAATTAGATGAAACCAGCGCCTAAATCTTCGTAACGATCTGTTCTTTCCAGTTAACAAACTTGAACATGATTTTGACACCTTAAAATTTGACTTTAGTTCAGATTAGTAAACGATCTTTTTCGTTTGTATCTTGAGTTTTGTTTCACTGTTTGAGTTGTTTCTTTTTGCAAATCGTAGCTAATCACATGTACCTACTGTTAAGATCTAATCCACATGTTAATAAAGCTGCTAAGTTTTGTTTTCACTTTAGTTTAGCCGTTTTCTTATTTCATGTTCGATTTGGATCTTTTCTTGTTTTCTCGTTGTTTTGTTTGAGTGATTGCTTATGTATGCTACTGTTTGTCTATGCTAGATTACCCGGAGTGCGAAGCTTGTTACTACAAATCCCTAGAGTTTGCAGATCATCAGCAAGGCAAGTTACACTTTGATCATACTCTTCTATACCCAGTTTTCACTATGCATTATTATTTCTCCTCAAATATTTGCATGAGTAGGATTGGGAACATGTGGTTTAGTTGTAGTACTTGAGGTAGGAACCTAATACCTTTTGATCACCCCGGTAATGTATGTTATGCTTTATTATTGCTTAGCCATGCTCGTAGACGGGGATTGGATTGTGATTCACATGGAAGTTATGAGAGTTATTAATCTTGGATAACATTAAGGTGGCAAATTTAATACACATCTGGGTGGATTGGTTGGGGCACTGGGGAACCCAGTGTTGTCCATTAAGGGGAATCCCGGGGTACCCGTGTGATTTTTCCTAGGTTCGCCACCCAAGCTCAAAGGGATCATATGATATTTCATGACTAGAAACTTCCGTGTGCAGCCACAAGCCATTATGGGCTCTAGCATAGTTGAGTAAGTTGTATGAGCTCTCAAAGAGGCGGACTACCAGATGTAGAGGGAAAGTAGGTGTACTGGTCTGCCCGGAGTAGAGAGTTAATGCTTTAGAAAGACTATGTCTCGATCTTCTGATCATGGATGTGGTCGAGTCTTGTGGGGAAAAGTGCATAACCTCTGCAGAGTGTATAAACTAATCATGGTTAGCCGTGTCCCTGTTATGGACATCTTGAGTATGTGGAATTAGATATTATTGTTGATCTCATCACTCTATAATTAATTGACTTGGGTTTAATGATGATACTTGTTTGAATGGGATTTGAGTTGGGGGAACCTTCTCAAATATTGGCACAACTTGGGAGTAGTTAAATAAATATTCCTTCGTTGTAGGGAAAAACTAGCTTTATGCAAAATCATAAACTTAGAGCCTCCACTAGCCAAATATTGCATGTAGATATAGTTCTTGCATTCATTGCTTTACAATGTAACTCTGCCAGCATATTCAATGTGCTGACCTACACGGCTGCAACGTTTCATGTTGCAGACTACTCAGACGACAGATAAGGTGCGATAGGTTGTTGTCTTTCACTCAGCTATGCCATTGGAGTTGATGGACTCATTTACCTTCAAAGCTTCCGCAATTATTTAGTTTAGATGGCCTTCGGCCATGATATTTTTGTGTAATCATACTCTTTATGAGGACTCGATGTAATAAGTGTGTGATTGAACTCTGTTATAATTCCTCGAGTACTGTGTGTGTCAGCATTACCGATCCAGGGATGACACTGATGCACAGAGACTTCGGTCCATTAGGATCGTGGTCGCTACAAGATAGTATCAGAGCTCACGCTGACTGTAGGACGTGACCACTAGAATAAGCCACACATTTTCTCTTCTTTGCTCATTTCTGATTCTCCTCTATTTCTACTCTATAGATGGCGGACCCCAGGTACAAGTTCACTCAACCAGATGATGACACCCCTTTTGGACGACACTTGAAGGAAGTCACTAAGTACCTGAAGATCGGACTACCAAGCTTCACGGGGACTTTCTCTGCAACTGTACCGAAAGAGGAGCGCTGGAAGATCAAAGTCTGGGTACCTGGGGGGACGTTCGCGCCAACAACGGAGCCTATTGATTTCTACCTGGATGCACCAAGCTGGAGTTTAGGAAAGAGCATGGCGGCCCATATCACCTTTGGACGCATATGTGAGGTGTATCACAAGGAGCCGGAAAACACTATCTACCAAATATGTGGCCGCCGAGATGAAGAATGGGAGATGATTCGTACCAGGAGGGATGGATCAATTGCAGCTTACATTCAGGAGATGGGTGATCACATTTGTCGACAAGAGAATCAACTATGTTTCAACATGAAGAAGACTAAGAAGCTGATGAAGAAGAACAACGAGCTAGAAGAGGAACACAAGTTTACACACGATGGATATGAGGAAGAAATTGCCGTACTACTAGAGAAGCATGAAGAATTGAAGAGGAAGCTAGGAATACCAGTGGAGAGACATAAGTGAGACCCAGTAAAGGAGATCCATTCGGAGGACTAAATCATCTTGGACGACACCGACATGGACAGTGATGCAAATGATGACAGTGATGACGAGTATGTTGACAAAGCTGGACCAGATATCATGGAGTCTTCCTCTGATTAAAATTTCTAGATGACCACCATGTAACTAGTAGTATTCTTCCAAGTAGTTAGTAACGATTGAGTTGTAATCGTAGTTAGATCCTTTGTGTGAACCTTGTGTTTGTCTCGTGAGCATATGGGTAGTGAATCTCTCTTAAACCTTATTCTATTCTTTTTTCTCACCCCTTCTAACCCATCAGATGCCTCCGAGACGTGACAATGGATTTGCATTCCCACCGAAGCTCACTCAGTTGATCCAGCAGCAGAATGCCTTGATGCAGATGCTAGTTCAGAACCAGAACCAAGGCAACAACAACAACAACAACAACAACAACAACCCACCGCCTCCACCCCCTGTTGACAACTGATGACCCACAAGTGTAGGGGATCTATCGTAGTCCTTTCGATAAGTAAGAGTGTCGAACCCAACGAGGAACAGAAGGAAATGATAAGCGGTTCTCAGTAAGGTTTTCTGCAAGCACTGAAATTGTAGGTGATAGATAGTTTTATGATAAGATAAATAGTAATGAGTAACAAGTAAATAAAGTAAATAAGGTGCAGCAAGGTGGCCCAATCCTTTATGTAGCAAAGGATAAGCCTGGACAATTTCTAATAATGAGAAAGGAGCTCCCGAGGACACATGGGAATTATCGTCAAGCTAGTTTTCATCACGCTCATATGATTCACGTTCGGTACTTTGATAATTTGATATGTGGGTGGGCCGGTGCTTGGGTACTGCCCTTACTTGTACAAACATCCCACTTATGATTAACCCCTATTGCAAGCATCCGCAACTACAACAAAAGTATTAAGGTAAACCTAACCATAGCATGAAACATGTGGATCCAAATCAGCCCCTAACGAAGCAACGCATAAACTAGGGTTTAAGCTTCTGTCACTCTAGCAACCCATCATCTACTTATTACTTCCCTATGCCCTCCTCTAGGCCCAATAATGGTGAAATGTCATGTAGTCGATGTTCACATGACACCACTAGAGGAGAAGACAACATACATCTCATCAAAATATCGAACGAATACCAAATTCACATGACTACTAATAGCAAGACTTCACCCATGTCCTCAGGAACAAACGTAACTACTCACAAAGCATATTCATGTTCATAATCAGAGGTGTAATAATATGCATTAAGGATCTGAACATATGATCTTCCACCAAGTAAACCAATAAGTATCAACTACAAGGAGTAATCAACACTACTAGCAACCTACATGTACCAATTTGTTGTTTTGGATACAAGATTGGATACAAGAGATGAACTAGGGTTTGAGAGGAGATGGTGCTGGTGAAGATGTTGATGGAGATTGACCCCCTCCCGATGAGAGGATCATTGGTGATGACGTTGGTGATGATTTCCCCCTCCCGGAGGGAAGTGTCCCTGGCAGAACAGCTCTGCCAGAGCCCTAGATTGGTTCCGCCAAGGTTCCGCCTCGTGGCGGCGGAGTTTCGTCCACATGTTTAGAGATAGAGGTGTCGATAAAAATAAAATACGGTCATGAGGGCATCATGATCATTCTAATAACAACAACATATATAGATTTTGTCATATGATTTCCTATGCTCAAGTAACAAGCAATTCACAATGTCAAGTATGGTTCAAAAACTTCACTGGGAACTAACAAACTATAATCTCAGTCATTGAAACAATTACAATTTGTCGTAACATCAGAAAGAGTCAATAAAAGAGCGTTTCAGCAAGCTCACATACTCAACTATCTCGTAGTCCTCTACAATTTCTAACACTCACGCAATACTTGTGGTTATGGAGTTTTAGACGGACACTGAGAAAGATAGGGGCTTATTGTGTTGCCTCCCAACGTATTCACCTTTAGGTGATGTCAACAATAATAGCCCATGCTAACGAACATCCAATTGGATATGTATATCATGATCTTTCAAACACGAAGAGCTTGCCAAAGGATAAAATGAAAAAGGGAAAGGTGAAGATCACCTTGACTCAAGCGCAAAATAAAAGCATAAAGTAAGAACATGAAGTAAAAGATAGGCCCTTCGCAGAGGGAAGCAAAGGTTGTCATGCGCTTTTAGGGTTGATGCATAAAATCTTAATGCAAGAGAACGCCACTTTATATTACCCCTTGTGTGTGGACCTTTATTATGCAGTCCGTCGCTTTTATTACTTCCACAACAAGTTCGTACAAAGCTTAGTTTCTCCGCACTAATAAGTCATACATAATTAGAGAGCAATTTTTATTGCTTGCACCGATGACAACTTACTTGAAGGATCTTACTCAATCCATAGGTAGATATGGTGGAATCTCATGGCAAGACTGGGTTTAAGGGTATTTGGAAGCACAAGTAGTATTTCTACTTGGTGCTAGGAATTTGGCTAGCATGAGGGGGAAAGGCAAGCTCAACATGTTTGGAAGGTCAATGACAACATATTTTAACTGAGATGTGAGAAAACATAAACCATTATGTTGTCTTCCTTGTCCACCGTCAACTCTTTTAGCATGTCATACTTAATGAGTGCTCACAATCATAAAAGATGCCCAAGATAGTGTATTTATATGCGAACCTCTCTTCCCTTATTACTTCCTATTAATTGCAACGATGACCAAGGCTATGTTCATCAACTCCCAACAATTTTTATGCCTCATACTTTCTATGTGTGAAGTTATCACTATCCATAAGATCAACACGAACTCTTTTATTCTTTCTACTTTCTCAAGATCATAGCACATAGCAAAGCCCTTGACTCAACACTAATCTTTATTATAGATAGCTCGCGGACTCGAATACAAAAAGAGATCACAAAGCAAAACTCAAACTACTTGATATCAAAACTTCAATCTACTAGACCAAGATACTACTAAAAGGATCGAACTAAATAAAGCAATAAAGATAGGAGTGTGATGGTGATATGATACCGGGGCACCTCCCCCAAGCTTGGCAGTTGCCAAGGGGAGTGCCCATACCCATGTGATTATTTCTCCTTCTTCACGGTTGGTGTTATGATCTTGTTGGCGATGATGCCCTTCAGGATGCGGTTCTCCTCCTCGAGCTTATTGAGTTGTTGTTTGAGATCCATAATCTCTTTACGGAGCTTACCCATAACGGCCAAAGCTCCTTTTACCCAAGGATGCTGCATAGCTTCTGGAGAACAAGTGAAACTCTTTTTCATATTTTCATAAGAAAGAAATTTAGAATTGGAAGGGATGACCAAAGTTAGAACAACCATGCTTGGTAGTTCCCCTATCATGAATTCTGCTCGGAGACGAGAGGTGACTTCTTGATCTTCTTCCATGGCATCTATCCTTTTCAAATCAGCCTCGATCTCATCCTCCGTTGATGGTCCAAAGTGGTAGGCATCACTATTCGCTCCTGGACCTGGCGTTGGGTGAGACATCCAGCTCTCCCCAACTGACTCCCGAGAAGACATCTTGCTTAAATATGCAACAGGAACAACTCGAAACGAAAGCAGAGGAAATTTGCGTGATACGGTGGTCAAAACCTTCGGGAGTATATATAATGAATTTTTACCGACCAAAATACGTAACGTGCAAGAAAACGGAGTCCGGGAGGCACACGAGGTGCCCACGAGACAAGGGGGCGCGCCCTCCTCTCTCGTGGGAGCCTCATGTCCCTTTCGGACTACTTCTTTCTTCCTAAAATTCTTAAATATTCCAAAACTAATAAAAATTGCCATTGGAGTTGTTTTGGAGTCGGTTTACTTACCGTATCACATACCTATGCCTTTTCGGAGTCTGGAACGTTCTAGAAAGTTTCCCTTATGTATTCCTTAGGGGTTACAGTTTCAATAATATTAGTTTCAACATTGATAGGATTACCTGAAATATAGTGTTTAATTCTTTAACCGTTTACCACCCTCGGATTTGTGCCTTCGAAGTTGTTGATTTTTATGGCACCAGAATGATAGACCTCCTGATAACGTAGGGACCTTCCCATTTTGAGAGAAGTTTTCCTGCAAAAAATCTTAAACGAGAGTTGAATAATAACACATAATCTCCTACGTTAAACTCACGCTTTTGTATCCTCTTATCATGCCAGTGTTTGACTTTTTCTTTGAAAAGCTTGGCATTCTCATAGGCTTGGGTTCTCCATTCATCAAGTGAGCTAATATCGAATAACCTCTTCTCACCGGCAAGTTTGAAGTCATAATTGAGCTCTTTAATAGCCCAATATGCTTTATGTTCAAGTTCAAGAGGTAAATGACATGCTTTTCCATAAACCATTTTATACGGAGACATACCCATAGGATTTTTGTATGCAGTTCTATAGGCCCATAATGCATCATCAAGTTTTTTGGACCAATTCTTTCTAGATCTATTCACAGTCTTTTGCAAAATTAATTTGAGCTCTCTATTGTTCAACTCTACTTGACCACTAGACTGCGAATGATAAGGAGATGCTATTCTATGATCGACATCATACTTAGCGAGCATCTTATGGAAAGCACCATGAATGAAATGTGAACCACCATCAGTCATACGATATCTAGGGACTCCAAACCTCGGAAAAATAACTTCTTTAAGCATTTTAATAGAAGTGTTATGATCAACACTACTAGTTGGAATAGCTTCTACCCACTTAGTAACGTAATCAACAGCAACTAAAATATGTGTATAACCATTAGAGGCAGGAAAAGGTCCCATATAGTCAAAGCCCCAAACATCAAATGGTTCAATAACAAGAGAATAATTCATAGGCATTTCTTGACGTCTACTAATATTACCTATTCTTTGACATTCATCACAAGATAAGACAAACTTACGAGCATCTTTGAAGAGAGTAGGCCAATAAAAACCAGATTGTAGTACCTTGTGTGCAGTTCTATCTCCAGCGTGGTGTCCTCCATAAGATTCAGAGTGACACTTATGTAGGATCTGTTCCTGTTCATGCTCAGACACACAACATCTAATAACACCATCTACTCCTTATTTATAAAGGTGTGGATCATCCTAGAAGTAATGTCTTAAATCAAAAAAGAACTTTTTGTTTTGCTGGTATGTGAAACTAGGCGGTAAATATTTAGCAACAATGTAATTAGCATAATCAACATACCAAGGAGTAGTACGAGAAGCATTGATGAATGCTAATTGTTCATCAGGAAAGCTATCATTAATAGGCAGTGGGTCATCAAGAACATTCTCTAACCTAGACAAGTTATCTGCAACGGGGTTCTCAACTCCCTTTCTATCAATAATGTGCAAATCAAACTCTTGGAGCAAGAGAACCCATCTAATGAGTCTAGGCTTAGCATCTTTCTTTTCCATAAGATATTTAATAGCAGCATGATCAGTGTGAATAGTAACTTTGGAATCAACAATATAAGGTCTGAACTTATCACATGCAAACACAACTGCTAAGAACTCTTTTTCAGTAGTAGCATAATTTCTCTGGGCAGTATCAAGAGTCTTACTAGCATACTGGATAACATTCAATTTCTTATCAACTCTTTGCCCTAAAACAACATCTACAACATAATCACTAGCATCGCACATAATTTCAAAAGGTAAATTCCAATCAGGTGGCTGAACAATAGGTACAGTGATCAAAGCTTTCTTAAGCACTTCAAACGCTTCTACACAATCGTCATCAAAGACAAAAGGAATATCTTTTTGCAATAAATTAGTCAGAGGCCTAGAGATTTTAGAGAAGTCCTTAGGGTGTGTTTGGTTGTGGAACCAAGTGTAATGGAATGGAATGGTTCCATTCCAGAGGAACGGGCCGGTTCCATTCCGGTGTTTGGTAACAGCAAAAAGGTAGAATAGATTGGTTCTGTTCCGTTGTTTGGTTCGAGAGGTGGAATGAAAATTGAAACAACTTAAAATTCAAAATTACGACAAAATTTCATTTGCATTTTCAAGACGAACAACATAGATTAGACAACAACATATATTGACAAGAATGGGGAGAAGCTGAATGACAACTATATATTGACAAGAATAACACATAGATTAGACAACAACATATATTGCAAAGATAGACTGTACATCAGCAACATATTTTGCAAAGATAGGCTGTACAGCAGCAGTTCGATTAAAAATCGAAAATAACACACTAATTTGGATAGCATACAACAAGAAACTTTAATCAAAAAAGTGGAAAGAGCAACGAACATCGCATATCTCAATATCCCTGTCTCTCTGTCTCGTGCTAACAGCAACGAAACATCAGATATCTCTGTCTCTCGGCTGAACAGGAAAATGGGGAGAAGCTGACACAAGGGAGAGGAACCGAGGTCGTATCTTCAGAGGAGACGATGCCGCTGCTGTTAGCACCTATCCCGTCGCCCCATTGCAAAACTGCTGCCACCCAGCCGCTCGATCCGCCGCATGAGAGAGGAAGAGATGAGTTGCCGGCGGCCAGACCAAGAGGAGGTCCCCGACCGCTTAGATCAACAGGAGTTCGCCGGCGGTGCAGATCGAGAGGAGGTCGCTGGCAGCGCAGATCAACAGGAGTTCGCCGGTGGCACAGATCTGGTGAGGAGGTCACCGGCAGCGCAGATCAACAGGAGTTCGCCGGTGGCACAGATCAGGTGAGGGGGAGACGAGTGGGTGGCGACGTTGAGAAAGGACTCGATGGGGTATCGGGGGAGGAGAGGAAAGAGCGACGACCGGTTCCGCGTGGTTACTTCGATTTGGAGGTCTCGGCGCGTTCCGGATATTGGGAGAATATTCGCTCGGTGGGTACGACTCGGTTCCGTTCCATTTACAAACCAAACGCACGAACAAGGCCCTGGGGCAGGTCGGACCCATACCGTTCCATCTCATGACCGGAACCAAACACACCCTTAATGAACCTCCTATAAAAACCGGCATGACCTAGGAAACTTCTTATAACTTTTATGTCCTCTGGACATGGCATCTTTTCAATAGCATCAACTTTGGCTTTATCAACTTCAATACCTCTTTCGGAGATCTTGTGCCCCAAGACAATGCCTTCATTAACCATAAAGTGACACTTTTCCCAATTCAGGACGAGACTAGTGTCTTCGCATCTCTGCAAAACTTGATCAAGGTTGCTCAAACAATCATCAAAAGAGGATCCATAGACAGAGAATTCATCCATGAATACCTCACAAATCTTTTCACAAAAATCAGAGAATATAGCCATCATGCATCTTTGAAAGGTAGCAGGTGCATTACATAAACCAAAAGGCATACGTCTATAAGCAAAAGTACCAAAAGGGCAAGTAAAAGTAGTTTTAGATTGATCCTTCGCTGACACAGGTATCTGAGAGAAACCAGAATAACCATCTAGAAAGCAAAAATGTGTGTGTTTGGATAGCCTTTCTAGCATTTGATCAATAAAAGGTAAAGGGTAATGATCTTTCTTAGTAGCTTTATTTAACTTACGGAAATCAATTACCATCCTATAACCTGTAATAATTCTTTGCGGGATCAATTCATCTTTATCATTAGGAACGACGATAATACCTCCCTTTTTAGGGATACAATGGACAGGGCTTACCCATTCACTATCAGCAATGGGATAAATAATACCTGCCTCAAGGAGCTTTAGTATCTCCTTTCTTACCACTTCCTTCATCTTGGGATTTAATCGTCTTTGAGGATCTCTAACTGGTTTGGCATCGCCCTCCAATGTAATTTTGTGTTGACATAACGTGGGACTAACGCCCTTAAGATCATCCAGAGTATATCCAATAGCTGCTCGGTGCTTCTTCAGAGTTTTCAATAATCTTTCTTCTTCTTTCTCTGAAAGGTTAGCACTAATAATAACAGGATATATTTCTTTTTCATCAAGATAAGCATACTTAAGATTATCAGGTAATGGTTTGAGTTCAAACACGGGATCACCCTTGGGTGGAGGGGGATCCCCAAGAATTTCAACGGGAGGTTATGTTTCAGCATAGGTTCCTGTTTAAGGAACACCTCATCTATTTCTTCCCTTTCCTTCATAAACATACCGTTTTCATGGTCTAGCAAAAATTGTTCTAACAGATCAGTTGGAGGAACAACAATGGAAGCAAGACCAATAATCTCATCCTTGCTAGGTGGTTCCCTTTCACGAGGTTGTCTACTAAACTTAGCGAAATTAAACTCATGAGACATACCATCTATGCCAACAGTGACAATATTCCTTTCACAATTAATCTTAGCACTAGGAGTATTCAAAAAGGGTCTACCAAAAATAATTGGACAAAAGGCATCTTGTGGGGAAGCAAGAACAAGAAAATCAGCAGGATATTTAACTTTCCCACACAAAACTTCAACATCTCTAACAATCCCAATAGGTTTAATGGTATCCCTATTAGCAAGCTTAATAGTAACATCAATTTCTTCTAATTCAACGGGTGCAATATCGTGCATAATTTCTTTATAAAGATCATAATGTATCGCACTAGCACTATCACCCATATCACAAAAACCATGATAACAATGATATCCTATTTTAACAGAAATAACAGGCGTGCCTAAGACAGGTCTACGTGTCTTAGTATTTGGCCTAGCAATATTAGCAGTCTCACCACAAAAAGAAATGACATGCCCATCTAAGTCCTCATCCAAGAGATCTTTAACCATAGCAATACTAGGTTCAACATTAATTTGCTCAGGAGCTGTATAAGTCCTAGTATTACTCTTACAAACAACAGTCGAGGCTTTAGCATGATCCTTTATCCTAACATGGAAAGGAGGTTTTTCAACATAAGCAGTAGGAACAATAGGATCACTATAGGTAATAGTCTTTTCTTCGACTGTAATAGGTGCAACTACTTTCACTTCAACAGGAGGATTATATTTAAACCACTTCTCTTTAGGGAGATCAACATGAGTAGCAAAAGATTCACAAAAAGTAGCTACTATCTCAGAGTCAAGTCCATACTTGGCGCTAAATCCACGAAAAGCATCGGTATCCATAAAAGATTTAACACAATCGAACTTAGGTGTCATACCTGACTCCTTACCATCATCGGAACCCCAATCTTAAGAGTTGCGTTTAATTCTTTCCAATAAGTCCCATATGAAATCAATAGTCTTCAGCATATAAGAACCGGCACAGGAAGTATCAAGCAGGTTGCGATTATCAAGAGAAAGCCGAGCATAAAAATTCTAAATAATCATTTCCCAAGAGAGCTCATGATTGGGGCATGAATATAACATTGACTTAAGCCTCCCCCAAGTTTGAGCGATGCTTTCTCCTTCACGAGGCTAGAAATTATATATGTAATTATTATCACGATGAATAAGATGCATAGGATAGAACTTCTGGTGAAATTCCAACTTCAATCGCTTATAATTCCAAGATCCCGTATCATCACATAGCCTATACCATGTCAATGCATCTCCCTTCAAAGATAAAGGGAAGACCTTCCTTTTTACAACATCATCGGGAATACCTGCAAGCTTAAGTAATCCACAGACTTCATCTACAAAGATAAGGTGTAAATCGGGATGCAATGTTCCATCTCCTGCAAATGGATTAGCTAGCAGTTTCTCTATCAACCCGAAGGAATCTCAAAGTGAATATTTTCATAAAGTTCAGTAGGTTGAGGAGCAACTCTTTGCTCTTCTAGTTGGGGTGAAGATACCCCAAACAAGCCCTTCAAAGGATTAGTTTCCATAGTGACAAGTAACAGAAAATTTCAGCACACTATATAAATGTTTCCTTACTAAGTTCCACTCACCAAAAGTGCTACACTCCCCGGCAACGGCGCCAGAAAAGAGTCTTGATGACCCACAAGTGTAGGGGATCTATCGTAGTCCTTTCAATAAGTAAGAGTGTCGAACCCAATGAGGAGCATAAGGAAATGATAAGCGGTTTTCAGTAAGGTTTTCTGCAAGCACTGAAATTGTAGGTGATAGATAGTTTTATGATAAGATAAATAGTAATGAGTAACAAGTAAATAAAGTAAATAAGGTGCAGCAAGGTGGCCCAATCCTTTATGTATCAAAGGATAAGCCTGGACAATTTCTAATAATGAGAAAGGAGCTCCCGAGGACACATGGGAATTATCGTCAAGCTAGTTTTCATCACGCTCATATGATTCACGTTCGGTACTTTGATAATTTGATATGTGGGTGGACCGGTGCTTGGGTACTGCCCTTACTTGGACAATCATCCCACTTATGATTAACCCCTATTGCAAGCATCCGCAACTACAACAAAAGTATTAAGGTAAACCTAACCATAGCATGAAACATGTGGATCCAAATCAACCCCTAACGAAGCAACGCATAAACTAGGGTTTAAGCTTCTATCACTCTAGCAACCCATCATCTACTTATTACTTCCCTATGCCCTCCTCTAGGCCTAATAATGGTGAAGTGTCATGTAGTTGACGTTCACATGACACCACTAGAGGAGAAGACAACATACATCTCATCAAAATATCGAACGAATACCAAATTCACATGACTACTAATAGCAAGACTTCACCCATGTCCTCAGGAACAAACGTAACTACTCATAAAGCATATTCATGTTCATAATCAGAGGTGTAATAATATGCATTAAGGATCTGAACATATGATCTTCCACCAAGTAAACCAATAAGTATCAACTACAAGGAGTATTCAACACTACTAGCAACCCACCGATACCAATTTGTGGTTTTGGATACAAGATTGGATACAAGAGATGAACTAGGGTTTGAGTGGAGATGGTGCTGGTGAAGATGTTGATGGAGATTGACCCCCTCCCGATGAGAGGATCGTTGGTGATGACGTTGGTGATGATTTCCCCCTCCCGGAGGGAAGTGTCCCCGGCAGAACAGCTCTGCCCGAGCCCTAGATTGGTTCCGCCAAGGTTCCGCCTCGTGGCGGCGGAGTTTCGTCCCGTAAGCTTGCCCACGATTTTTTCCAGAGTAAAAGTGATGATATAGCAGAAGATGGACGCCGGAGGCCCACCAGGGGGCCCAGGAGATAGGGGGGCGCGCCCTATAGGGGGGGCGCCCCCTGTCTCCTGGACAAGGTGTGGCCCCCCTGGCCTATTTCTTTCGCTCAGAAATTCTTATAAATCCCAAAAAGTTGTTTCATGGAGTTTCAGGACTTTTGGAGTTGTCCAGAATAGGTTTCCAACGTTTGCTCCTTTTCCAGCCAGAATTCCAGCTGCCTGCATTCCCCCTCTTCATGGTAAACCTTGTAAAATAAGAGAGAATAGCCATAAGTAATGAGATATATTGTGTAATAACAGCCCATAATGCAATAAATATTGATATAAAAGCATGATGCAAAATGGACGTATCAACAACCTAGCCCGTTTTCCAAGGTTGAATCCGCTGGTGTTTCTAGTAGCACCGAGCCAATTGTTCCAGATGATTGGCTCTGCAAGATTGGAAGAGAGCTGACCACTGCAGGATGCATAGATGCAGAGAGAGTGCACTTTGCCGCACATCAGCTTGATGGACCCGTAGCATCTTGGTGGGAGAATTTCACCGCCACTTACCCCATTGATACAGTTACATGGGATCAGTTTCAGCAGGCTTTTCGCACCGCCCATGTTTCAGCAGGAGCTATGAGCATGAAGAAGCGTGAGTTTTGCAACTTGCACCAAGGAGGTCGTATAGTGGGACAATATGGGGATGAGTTTAGCAAGTTAGTACGCTATGCCCCAGATGATGTGGCCACAGATGCCGCAAAGCAGGAGAAGTTTCTTGAGGGACTCAACAATGAGCTGAGTATGTATTTGATGGTGGCAACATTCAATAACTACCAGGAGTTGGTAGACAGGGCCCTCAAGATAGAAGGCAAGAACCAGCAGATTGACAATCGCAAGAGGAAGTATGGACAAGGGAGGAACAATTCTGGAACTCAGCAGAAGCCCCGCTATACCCCGTACTCGGGAGGACATACACATAACCATGGAGGACACATGCACAACAAAGCAAGTTCGCACAACCACAGTGGCCCCAATAATGGCAATGGGAATGAAGGAAGCAACAGTCATAACCGTTCGAACACCTCAACACCAGCCAAGAGGGATCTGAGCCACATTACTTGTTTCAAGTGCCAGAAACCGGACATTATGCCAATGATTGTCCTGAAGCCAATAATGGAAACGGCAATGGAGGTTCTGCCAAGAAGCCCAACCCCTTCACCAAAGGTCACGTGAACCAAGTCAGTGTGGAGGAGATTGAGGATCAACCCGACGCAGTTGTCGGTAAGTTTTTGATTAATGCATTTACCACACTTGTTCTTTTCAATACTGGTGCATCACATTCATTCATATCAAGGGGATTTGTGGATAAGTATAAATTTCCAACAGTAGCCCTTAAGTCACCTATGTTAGTAAGTTCCCCAGGAGCGGAGTATATGGCTAGTAGGG
This sequence comes from Triticum aestivum, assembly GCF_018294505.1. Lineage (NCBI taxonomy): Eukaryota > Viridiplantae > Streptophyta > Magnoliopsida > Poales > Poaceae > Triticum > Triticum aestivum. The sequence continues at coordinate 512,223,135 of NC_057804.1, forward strand.
GATGCTCTCAGTTGCCAGTAACCATAGGTATACATGTTTTCCCCATCGACCTGATTGTTCTGGAGTCACAAGGATTGGATGTGATACTAAGCATGGATTGGCTATCCAAGTTTGAGGGATACATCGATTGCGCGAGTAAATCAATTCTTCTCACCACCCCAAAAGGAAAGAGGATCAAGCATGTATCCAGGCATGTACCAAGGAGGACTCAAGTGAATTCCTTATCAGGAGTTGTACAGGAGGAAGTACCAGTGGTGAAGGATTATCCTGACGTATTTCCAGAGGAGTTACCAGGCATGCCACCAGATCGAGACATTGAGTTTTTGATTGAGCTATTGCCAGGCACCGGACCAATATCCAAGAGACCATATCAGATGCCCGCAAAAGATCTGGAGGAAATTAAGAAGTGAGTTACTGGAGAAAGGCTACATTCGACCAAGTTCATCACCTTGGGGAGCCCCGGTGCTTCTAGTGGAGAAGAAGGATGGATCTTTGAGTATGGTTGTTGATTATCATGCGCTGAATGAGGTGACGATCAAGAACAAATACCCTCTGCCATCAATGATTTGTTTGACCAGTTGCAAGGAGCTAAAGTATTCTCCAAGATCGATCTTTGATCAGGTTATCACTAGTTGAAGATCCGAGAGCAGGATATACCCAAGACAGCTTTTACCACGAGGTACGGGCTATATGAGTATACAATTATGTCATTTGGTTTGACTAATGCCCATGCCTATTTCATGAGTATGATGAACAAGGTGTTTATGGAGTTTTTGGATAAATTCATCGTGGTGTTCATTGATGATATTTTGGTCTACTCGAAGAATGAAGAAGAGCATAAGGAGCATTTGCGTTTAGTTCTCGAGAAGCTCAGAGAACATCAGTTGTATGCCAAGTTCAGCAAATGTGAGTTTTGGTTGAAGGAAGTTGGATTTCTCGGACATGTTATATCCGGAGAAGGAATAGTAGTAGACCCTACCAAGGTTGCTTCAGTCACTAAATGGTTGGCACCCACCTCAGTGGGAGAGATCAGGAGTTTTCTTGGACTCACAGGTTATTATCGGAGGTTCATTGAGAATTTCTCCAAGATTGCAAAGCCCATGACGGAGTTATTAAAGAAGGACACCAAGTTTAAATGGACTGAGGATTGTGAGGCCAGTTTTCAGGAGTTGAAGAAACGTTTGGTTACAGCTCCAGTGCTGATTCTGCCAGACCAATGCAAGGATTTCCAAGTATATTGCAACGCATCACGTCGAGGACTTGGAGGAGTGCTTATGCAGGAGGGAAGAGTTGTTTCATATGCCTCATGTCAACTTCGACCTCATGAGTTGAATTATGCTACGTATGATTTGGAGTTAGCAGCCATAGTGCATGCGCTCAAGACATGGAGACACTTTCTCATCAAAAACCATTGTGATGTATACACGGATCATAAGAGTTTGAAGTGCATCTTCATGCAGAAGGAGTTAGACCTCAGGCAAAGGAGATGGTTGAACTCATAAAGGATTATGATATGAGATTGCATTATCATCCAGGAAAGGCCAATGTCGTAGCAGACGCATTGAGCCGCAAGAGTTATGTTAACACACTCATAACCGGAGGATTACCTAAGGAGTTAGCAAATGACCTTCCAGAGCTATGCTTGGAGATAGTTCCGAGAGGTTATGTTGCTGCATTGGAAATTCAGTCCACTTTGTTGGGCAAGATCAGAGAAGCCTAGAAGACGGACAATGAGATTGCTGGGATAAAGGAAAGGATGAGTAAAGGAAAGGATAAAGGATTTCGTGAGAATGAGCACGACACACTATGGTTTGCGAATCATATTTATGTGCCTAATGACCCTGAGATCGGGAATTTGATTCTACAGGAGGCCCATGATTTGCCTTACTCAATTCACCCAGGCAACACTAAGATGTATCTGGATTTGAAGGAAAGTTTCTGGTGGACACGAATGAAGAAGGATATTGCCGAGTATGTAGCAGTATGCGATGTATGTCAGAGAGTCAAGGCAAAGCATCATAAGCCAGCAGGATTGCTACAGCCGTTGCCGATACCCGAATGGAAGTGGGATAGACTTGGCATGGATTTTATCACTGGATTACCCAGGACTCGTTCAGGCTATGACTCTATCTGGGTTGTAGTTGACCGCTTGACGAAGGTAGCCCATTTCATCCCGGTGAAGACAACCTATACGAGTGCTAAGTTGGCAAATATATACATGACCAGGATCATATGTCTGCATGGAGTTTCAAGGACCATCATATCAGATAGAGGAACATAGTTTACTTCAAAGTTTTGGAATCAGTTGCATGAAACTTTGGGTACCAGGCTAGAGTTCAGTACAACCTTTCATCCACAAACAGATGGACAGACCAGAGAGTCAATCAGATTATGGAGGACATGTTGAGAGCCTGTGCACTAGATTATGGATCTAGTTGGGATGACAATTTGCCCTATGCAGAGTTCTCCTATAACAACAGTTACCAAGCCATTTTGAAGATGGCCCCTTTCGAATCCTTGTACGGAAGGAGGTGCAGGACACCATTATCATGGGATGAAGTTGAAGATCGACAATTGTTCGGACCAGACTTAATCAGAGACTCTGAAGAGAAGGTTAAGTTGATTCGAGACAGACTCAAGGTAGCCCAATCAAGGCTGAAGAGTTATGCATATACTAAATGCAAGGAGATAGTCTACAAAGTCGGAGATAGAGCATATCTTCGTGTGTCCCCACTTCGAGGAGTTAAACGTTTTGGAGTCAAGGGAAAGCTAGCACCACGTTTTGTGGGACCACATAGAGTTTTGGAATGCATGGGAGAAGTTGCGTACAAGTTAGAATTGCCCGAAGGATTGTCAGGAGTTCACGATGTGTTTCACATTTCCCAGTTGAAGAAGTGCCATGCAGATATGGCCGATATTCCTCCGAGAGATACAGTGCCACTGGAAGCAATTCAGTTGGGTAGTGATCTGACCTATGAAGAGAAGCCAGTCAAGATTCTCGAGTTTTCCAGCCGAGTTACTCGCAGCAAGGTTATCAAGTTTTGCAAAGTTCAGTGGAGCCACCATATCGAGGAGAAAGCCACCTGGGAGCGAGAAGAAGATCTTCGCAAGGATCACCCAAACCTTTTTGCTGACCAATCCGAATCTCGAGGGCGAGATTCATCTTAAGGGGGGTAGGTTTGTAACATCGCAATTTTCAATTTGGATGTTATACTTAGATCATCATATGCATATCATATTTTATTTTTGCATTCAGGTTGTGATCCTAGAAATCTTAAGCAACTCAAGGACCCACGGAGAGAGTCAGAGGTTTCACAAATTTCATCTTTGAATTTATTTCAAATTTGAAATGAGGATCAATTTGATTTTAATAATTTTATCTCTAATTATTTCTAATAATAAAAATAAACGAGAGAAGATAATATGACTTCTTCAACCTAAGAGAAATATTGGAGAAAGAATTTTAAAATCAAATTATTATTTTTTGGTATTTTATTTGCTATTTATTTGAATTAGAGAAAACTTGCATTTTTGAAAATTGCATATGTCCAGAAAAATGTTCATCTTGTCCTAAATACTAGGTTTGGACGATGAAAATTATTTCTGGAGTTTTTTAGATTTTTTTATTTTTTAAGGAATTTTCTTTTGTGGCAAAATTATTTAAAAAAAATTCCTTACGGACCGAACGGGGCGGAAGCCCAACCGGCCCGTCAGCGCCACCGCCGTGCGGAAGCCAGACTCCGACGAGGAGGAGGAGTCCGGGTCTGACCTCATCGCCCCTCGCGCACACCATGGCCCCTGGCCTTTATATATCGCCCCGCCGCCGCCCTCTCCTCCCAACCAAAGCCGCCACCGCTCGCAGCTCCACCGCCGCCCGCATCGCCATTGCCGCGTTAGCGCCGCCGCCTTGCCGCCGCCACCGTTGCCGTCCCGCGTCGCGCCACCGCTGCACCCCATTGCCAGGAGCCGCCACCGCCTCGCCCGATGCCGTCGCCGCTGTCAGATCCGCCGCCGCCGCCACCACCATTTTTTTCAAGAACCGGTAAAACCGTCGAAATCGCCCATTTTTTGGTTTTCCTTGGTTTATTTGTTTTAGGCCGGTTTAGTTATACAACGAACGTTCGTTCATTCGTTCGTTTTAACGAACGGTTTTCGTTAGATTAGTTCTATTAACGAATTTTCGCGCGGTAGATTTTTCTTTTTTAGTTTTATTTTCGGCCAGGGACCTATCCACGAATAGTTTTATCACGATTTAGCCCCTGATCTTAAAATTAGCGTAACTTTTTGCTCGTTAGTCCAAATTAGATGAAACCAGCGCCTAAATCTTCGTAACGATCTGTTCTTTCCAGTTAACCAACTTGAACATGATTTTGACACTTTAAAATTTGACTTTAGTTCAGATTAGTAAACAATCTTGTTTCGTTCGTATCTTGAGTTTTGTTTCTCCGTTTGAGTTGTTTCTTTTTGCAAATCATAGCTAATCACATGTACCTACTGTTAAGATCTAATCCACATGTTAATAAAGCTGTTAGGTTTTGTTTTCTGTTTAGTTTAGCCGTTTTCTTGTTTCGTGTTTGATTTGGGTCTTTTCTCGTTTTCTCGTTGTTTTGTTTGAGTGGTTGCTTATGTATGCTACTGTTTGTCTACGCTACATTACCCAGAGTACGAAGCTTATTACTACGAATCCCTAGAGTTTGTAGATCGTCAGCAAGGCAAGTTACACTTTGAGCATACTCTTCGATACCCAATTTTTACTATGCATCAGTATTGCTCCTCAAATATTTGCATGAGTAGGATTGGGAACATGTGGTTCGGTTTTAGTACTTGAGGTAGGAACCTAATGCCTTTTGATCACCCTGGGAATATACGTTATGCTTTACTATTGCTTAGCCATGCTCGTAGACGGGATTGGATCGTAATTCACATGGAAGTTATGAGAGTTATTAATCTTGGATAACATTAAGGTGGCAACTTTAATACACATCTGGGTGGATTGATTTGGGCACTGGGGAACCCAGTGTTGTCCATTAAGGGAAATCCCGGGGTACCCGTATGATTTTTCCTCGGTTCGCCACCCAGGCTCAAAGGGATCATATGATATTTCATGACTAGAAACTTCCGTGTGCAGCCACAAGCCATTATGGGCTCTCGCATAGTTGAGTAAGTTGTATGAGCTCTCGAAGAGGTGGACTACCAGATGTAGAGGGAAAGTAGGTGTACCGATCTGCCCCGAGTAGAGAGTTAATGCTTCAGAAAGACTATGTCTCGATCTTCCGATCATGGATGCGGTCGAGTCTTGTGGGGAAAAGTGCGCAACCTCTACAGAGTATATAAACTAATCATGGTTAGCCGTGCCCCCGATTATGGACATCTTGAGTATCTGGAATTGGATATTATTGTTGATCTCATCAATATGGTTTAAATGGGATTTGAGTTGGGGGAACCTTCTCAAATATTGGCACAACTTGGGAGTAGTTAAATAAATTTATTCCTTTGTTGTAGGGAAAAACTAGCTTTATGCAAAATCATAAACTTAGAGCCTCCACCAGCCAAATATTGCATGTAGATATAGTTCTTGCATTCATTGCTTTTAAGTGTAACTCTGCCAGCATATTCAATGTGCTGACCTACACGGCTGCAATGTCTCATGTCGCAGACTACTCAGACGATGAATAAGGTGCGATAGGTTGTTTTCTTGCACTCAGCTATGCCGTTGGAGTTGATGGACTCATTTACCTTCAAAGCTTCTGCAGTTATTTAGTTTAGATGGCCTTTGGCCATGATATTTTTGTGTAATCATACTCTTTATGAGGAATCAATGTAATAAGTGTGTGATTGAACACTGTTATAATTCCTCGAGTACTGTGCGTGTCAGCATTACCGATCTAGGGATGACAGTGATGCATAGAGACTTCAGTCCATTGGGATCGTGGTTGCTATAGATTTCCCCCTCCCAGAGGGATGTTTCCCCGGCAGAACAGCTCCGCCGGAGCCCTAGATTGGTCCTGTCCAGGTTCCGCCTCGAGATGGCGATGCTTCTCCTGAAAGCTTGCTTCTGATTTTTACCAGGGAAAAAGACACCATATAGCAGAAGATGGACGTCCGGGGCCTACCAGGTGGCCCACGAGGCAGGGGGCGCACCCAGGGGGGTAGGGTGCGCCCTCCACCCTCGTGCTGGTGGATGGCCCCCCTCTGGTGCTTTCTTCGCCCAATATTTTTAATATATTCCAAAACTAACTTTCGTGGAGTTTCAAGACTTTTGGAGTTGTGCAGAATTGGTCTATAATATTTGTTCCTTTTCCAGCCCAGAATTCTAGCTGCCGACATTCTCCCTCTTTGTGTAAACCTTATAAAATAAGAGAGAAAAGGCATTAGTATTGTGACATAATGTGTAGTAACAGCCCATAATGCAATAAATATTGATATGAAAGCATGATGGAAAATTGACGTATCAACTCCCCCAAGCTTAGACCTCGCTTGTCCTCAAGCGAAAGCGGATATCAAAAAATATCTCCACATGTTTAGAGATAGAGGTGTCAATAAAATAAAATGCAAACATGAGGGCCTCATGATCATTCTTAGAACAACAACATATATATTGTCATATGATTTCTTTTGATAAAGTAACAATCTATACACAATGTAAAGTATGAATCAAAAACTTCATTGAAAACTAAGAAACGATGATCTCAGTCATTGAAGCAATTGCAATTTATCATAACATCGGAAAGAGTCAGTATAAGAGCTTTTCAGCAAGTCCACATACTCAAATATCATTTAGTCTTTCACAATTGCTAACACTCACGCGATACTTATGGGTATGAAGTTTCAATCGGACACAAAGAAATATAGGGGCTTATAGTTTCGCCTCCCAACCTTTTACCTCAAGGGTAATGTCAACAATAATACTTTATGAGAACCTACATCCAAGTGGATATATATATCAGGATCTTTCCAACACATAGCGCTTGCCAAAGGATAAAGTGTAAAAAGGAAAGGTGAAGATCACCATGACTCTTGTATGAAGGTAGAAGATAAAAATAAAAGATAGGCCCTTCGCAGAGGGAAGCAGAGGTTGTCATGTGCTTTTATGGTTGGATGCACAAAATCTTAATGCAAAAGAACGTCACTTTATATTGCCACTTGTGATAAGGACCTTTATTATGCAGTCTATCGCTTTTATTTCTTCCATATCACAAGCTCGTATAGAGCTTACTTTCTTCACACTAATAGATCATACATATTTAGATAGCAATTTTTATTGTTTGCACCGATGACAACTTACTTGAAGGATCTTACTCAATCCATAGGTAGGTATGGTGGACTCTCATGGCAAAACTGGGTTTAGGGATGTTTGGAAGCACAAGTAGTATCTCCACTTGGTGCAAAGAATTTGGCTAGCATGAGGGGGAAAGTCAAGCTCAACATGTTGAATGATCCCTCACAATATAACTTGTTCGGATATAAGGAAACATAATCCATTACGTTGTCTTCTTGTCCAACATCAACTTTTTAGCATGTCATATTTTGATGAGTGCTCACAATCATAAAATATGTCTAAGATAGTATATTTATATGTGAAAACCTCTCTTTCTTTATTACTTCTTATTAATTGCAACCATGACCAAAACTATGTTTGTTAACTCTCAACAACTTTTATTCATCATACTCTTTATATGTGAAGTCATTACTCTCCATAAGATCAATATGATCTTTTTATTTCTTTTTGTTCTTTCTTTCATTCCCTCAAGATCATAGCAAGACAACAACCTCAACTCAAAACTAATCTTTATTATATATAACTCACGGACTTGATTACATAGATAGAGATTGAAACAAAACTCAAAGATAGATCATACTAAACTTTATTCTACTAGATCAAGATATAACCAAAAGGATCGAACTAAGAAAAATTGTAAAGATAGAAGTGTGATGGTGATACGATACCGGGGCACCTCCCCCAAGCTTGGCAGTTGCCAAGGGGAGTGCCCATACCCATGTATTTATGTCTCTTTCTTCGGAGGTGGTGATGATGGAGTTGTTGATGATGTAGGCTTGTATTCCATCTTCCAAGGCATAGGCTCACCATCATAAAAGGATGAACGAGTCTCCGAGATCCTCAAATCTGTAGCCAAACTCATCCTCTTGAATCTATATTCATACTCACAGTTTTGGTTTTGCAGGTCATAGATCTGGGCCTGGAGGTGCTCAATTTTCTCGTGAAGCTTGAAGATGGCCTCCCTGATGTTCTTGGCATCCAGCTTGTGGTTGTTGGTGAACTCCACGATCAGCGTTCCACCATCACTTGGCACTTGAAAACCTGTTGCTCCATTGCTTCGAGTCTTGTCTCCACGCTTCCAGTCCTTCTTGGTCCCTCAACATCACGGATGTGCAGCACCCCCTCACGCATATCAATGGTTTGAGGGTGTTGCAGCACCTCTGCGAGGTAAGGGTTGATGACCTTCTCAAAAAACTTGTCCTTGGGGGCGCTTGGAGACGTCATGGTGATCTAGATCTGTTAGAAAAATAGCTCGAAACAAAAGCAGAGGATTTTGGCGTGGTACGGTGGGAAAAACCTTCGGGAGATTATATAATGAATTTTTATGGACTAAAAGAAGTATCGTGCAAGAAAACAGAGTCCAGAGGGAACACGAGGTGGCCACGAGGCAGGGGGCGCGCCCTCCACCCTCGTGGACGCCTCGGGTCTCTTTTGTACTACTTTTAATTTTCCTAATTTTTTTTAAATATTCCAAAACGGAGAAAATTGCTACACCGACGCTTCGTGTCTCTTTCGGACTACTTTTAATTTTCCCAATTTTTTAAATATTCCAAAATTGAGAAAAAAATGCCATTTGAGCAGTTTTGGAGTTGAAAGCACAAGTGCTCCCTAGGTGGTTTTGGTAATTAATGTCAACATATCTCTTGTTGGACTAACACTTTTATCTAGTATGTTTCAGATAAGTTCAACAATGGAGTGGCATGGACTAAAGGATGTGGAACCCCTTCAAGATGCTAAGGACAAAGGATTGGCTCAAGCTTCAAGATCAAGACTCTGCATTTTATGTTTTAGTGATCCAAGATCACATTGAGTCTATAGGAAAAGCCAATACTATCAAGAAGAGATGAGGTGTTGCTTAATGAGTTTCTTGCTGCACAGTGCTTAGTGATATGCTCCAAAACCCTCAACTACTTTCTCACATCCACACATATGACCTAAACCTAAAGTCAAACTCGGCCCCATCGATTCTTTCTATCCGGCGCCACCGAGTTTAGATGTCATAGCCACTGCCACAAACCCTAGGCAAATCGGTCTCGCCGATAGGGATCTCGGTCTCACCGAGATGGGATTGTAATATCTTTGTGTATATCCATTATCAAAACCGGTCTCACCGAGATTGAGTAATCGGTACTACCGAGATTACAATGCAAACTCTCTGGTTAACTTATTACCAAAATCGGTCTCACCGAGTTTGTGTAATCGGTCTCATCGAGATTACGTTATGCCCTAACCCTAACCATATCGGTCCTACCGAGTTGCATTTCGGTCCCACCGAAAACCCTAACGGTCACATTATTTACTAAATCGGTCTGACCGAGTTTGATGATTCGGTCCCACCGAGATTGGTAAATTGTGTGTAACAGTTAGATTTTGTGCGGAGGCTATATAGACCCCTCCACCTCCTCTTCATTCGTGAAGAGAGCCATCATAACAAACCTACACTTCCAACTTACCATTTCTGAGAGAGAACCACCTACTCATGTGTTGAGGCCAAGATATTCCATTCCTACCATATGAATCTTGATCTCTAGCCTTCCCCAAGCTGCTTTCCACTCAAATCTTCTTTCCACCAGATCCAAATTCTATGAGAGAGAGTTGAGTAGTGGGAGACTATCATTTGAAGCACAAGAGCAAGGAGTTCATCATCAACGCACCATTTGTTACTTCTTGGAGAGTGGTGTCTCCTAGATTGGCTAGGTGTCACTTGGGAGCCTCCGACAAGATCGTGGAGTTGAACCAAGGAGTTTGTAAGGGCAAGGAGATCGCCTACTTCGTGAAGATCTACCACTAGTGAGGCAAGTCCTTCGTGGGCGATGGCCATGGTGGGATAGACAAGGTTGCTTCTTCGTGGACCCTTCTTGGGTGGAGCCCTCCATGGACTCGCGCAACCGTTACCCTTCGTGGGTTGAAGTCTCCATCAACGTGGATGTACGATAGCACCACCTGTCGGAACCACAACAAAAACATCTGTGTCTCCAATTGCGTTTGAAATCTCCAAACCCTTCCCTTTACATTCTTGCAATTCGCATGCTTTAATTTTCGTTGCTCATATACTCTTTGCATGCTTGCTTGAATTGTGTGAAGATTGCTTGACTTGTGCTAAGATAGCTAAAATCTGCCAAAGACTAAAATTGGAAAAAGGCATAGTTTTTAATTGGTCAAATAGTCTAATCCCCCCCTCTAGACTTACTTATCACTTCTTCTCAAGGTCCTACAAGTGGTATCAGAGCTTTGGTCTCCATTTCTTTGGTTTAAGCACCATTGGAGGAAGATGGATGAGTCTACTTTTGGGAGTCTTAGACATAGAGTTCCTATACTTGATGGAGAGTATTTTCATGAGTGAAAAAATGAGATGCTTGTAATTTTCAATCAATATCATTTGAACAAGTACATTGCTAGTCCTTGTGCACCTCATATTGATCCTATGCATCCTACCCTTGATGAGTCGATTGGCATGATTAGGAATGTTAGAACTATTAATTTTATCACTAGAGGCTTGCCTGGAAACTTTATTGGAAAACTGCCTACTCTTGAGTGTGCCTACACTATATGGAAATTTCTTGAGGAACGATTTCCTAATTACTCCTTGAAAAATCTGGATGAAATTCTTCATAAGTCTATTGCCTTGAGTAAGATGAATTCCAATGATCCTATGTTTGGTAATTGTCTATTTGAACTTACAAATCTTATGCATGCCAAAGGAAATGTCAGAATTATTAGCAATATTATTTCCGAAGCTACTAGAATTCATAGAGGAGATTATTGTCAAACTCATACTAATGAATCACTCTCACTAGGAATTGATCCACCACATGACGATGTTGAACATGGATACTATGATGATGATGATGACTTTGATCTTGATGATGCAATGAGACACTTTGGTCTTATGGCAAATCTTCGGGGATATATGGCAGGAGGAAAGGAATGGGTTCTTGACAGTGGGTGTACTAATCACATGACCGGAGATAAAGACATGTTTCGTGAGCTTGCTGAAAATGATAGTCCTCGAAAGTATGTCACTTTCGGTGACAACTCAAAGGGTAAGGTGGTTGGCCTCGGTAAGGTGGCCATCTCACATGAGCTCAATTCAGAATGTTATGCTCGTTGAATCTCTTGGCTACAATTTACTTTTAGTATCTAGACTTGCTGATTTTGGTTTCAATGTCCTATTTACTGAAGTAAATTGCCAAGTGTTTCGTCGAGACAATCATAAAATGGTCTTTACCAGTATACGTAGAGGTGATCTTTACATTGTTGATTTCACTAAAAAGGCTCAACCTAGAACTTGCTTCATTGCTAAATCCTCTAAAGGCTGGTTATGGCATAGACGACTAGGTCACGTTGGCATGAGAAACCTTGACAAGCTTATTAAAGGGAATCATATCCTTGGTGTTAACAATGTCATATTTGATAAGGATAGACTTTGCAATGCTTGTCAAGCAGGTGAACAGGTTGGAGGAAGGCATCCCATGAAGAACATCATGACCACAAGGAGGCCACTTGAGCTACTTCACATGGATCTCTTTGGTCCCAACGCTTACAAAAGTCTCGGTGGAAATTCTTTTGGTCTAGTTATAGTTGATGATTTTTCAAGATTTACATGGGTGTTCTTTCTCGATGACAAATTGCAGGTCCAAAAGATCTTCAAAAACTTCGCTAGGAAGGCTCAAAATCAGTTTGAAGTGAAGATCAAGAAGGTTCGCAGCGACAACGGAACGGAGTTCAAGAATACAAATGTGGACACCTTTCTTGACGAAGAAGGGATTTCACACGAGTTCTCGGCTACGTACACACCTCAACAAAATGGAGTTGTTGAGAGGAAAAAACGGACGCTCATCGAAATGGCGAGAACGATGCTTGATAAGTACAAGACGCCGAAGCACTTTTGGGCGGAAGCGGTTGAGACAGCTTGTCATGCAACAAATCGCTTGTATCTTCACAAGCTACTCGACAAGACGGCATACGAGCTCCTCACCGGTAACAAACCCCAAGTTGGATACTTTCGAGTATTCGGCTCAAAGTGCTACATTCTTGATAAACATCATCGTTCTAAATTTGCTCCTAAGTCTCATGAAGGTTTTCCCAATTGGTTATGGCTCAAACTCTCACACTTACCATGTCTACAACAATTTCACCCGAAAGGTTGAAGAAACGGTAGATGTGAAGTTTGATGAATCTAACGGCTCGCAAGTAGAGCAATTGCCAATTGATGTAGGAGACAAAGATCCCTCGGAAGCAATCCAAGACTTGTCTATTGGCAAGGTTCGTCCAACGGAGGTGAAGGAGAGTACCTCGTCCGTCCAAGTGGAAGCTTCTACTTCATGACAAGATGAACCAAGAGTTGATACGGAAGCATCCACAAGAGGGACACACCAAGATGAAGGAAACGAGGAAGTACATCAAGAACGTCAACAACCTCCTTCTCCACCACGACAAGAGAACAACAACGCCAATAATGAAGAAGGCCAAGAAGATGAAGAAGAACAAGATGAAGAAGATGTTCAACCAAGGCCCAAGCAAAAGCTTTCACGAGTTCGAGCAAGAATTGCTAAAGACCATCCCGTCGAGCAAATCTACAATGATATTCAAACCGGGAGAATCACTCGCTCTAAAACTCGTTTAGCTAACTTTTGTGAAAACTATTCATTCATCTCTAGCATTGAACCTATGAAGGTCGAAGAAGCATTGGAAGATCCGGATTGGATAAATGCTATGCATGAAGAGCTACACAACTTTGACAGAAATCAAGTTTGGACATTGGTTGAGAAGCCCGACAACAACCACAACATTATCGGTACCAAATGGGTGTTTCGCAACAAGCAAGATGAAGATGGACAAGTAGTTCGCAACAAAGCACGTCTCGTCGCCCAAGGCTACACACAAGTCGAAGGTATGGACTTTGGTGAGACTTATGCTCCCGTTGCTAGACTTGAGTCCATTCGCATCTTACTTGCCTATGCTAATCACCATGATATCACATTGTACCAAATGGACATTAAAAGTGCTTTTATAAATGGTGAAATACAGGAGGAAGTTTATGTTAAACAACCTCCCGGCTTTATCAATCCTAAGAAACCCAATCATGTCTACAAACTTCGCAAAGCTCTTTATGGTCTTAAAGAAGCTCCTAGAGCTTGGTACAAATGCTTAACTAAGTTTCTTCTTGAAAAAGGATTTGAAATTGGGAAAATTGATTCTACACTTTTTACTAAAAGGGTTAATGTAGAATTATTTGTATGCCAAATTTATGTTGATGATATTATATTTGGATCAACTAACCCTCATTTTAGTGAGAAGTTTGGAAAGCTAATGTCGGAGAAGTTTGAGATGTCTATGATGAGTGAACTCAAATTCTTTCTTGGGTTGCAAATCAAGAAAACTAAGGAAGGTACTTTTGTCTCTCAAACGAAGTACACTAAGGACTTATTCAAGAAGTTCAATATGCAAGAATGCAAAGGTATGTCTACACCCATGTCTACTAGTGGACATCTTGATTTGACCAAAGATGGTGAACTGGTTGATCAAAAGGTTTATCGCTCTATGATTGGTTCATTGTTATACCTATGTGTTTCACGTCCCGATATTATGCTAAGTGTGTGCATGTGTGCAAGATATCAAGCTGCTCCTAAAGAATGTCATCTTAAGGCTGTGAAAAGGATAGTGAGATATTTAATTCATACCCCAAATTTTGGCATTTGGTATCCTAAGAGGGCCTCTTTTGATCTTGTTGGCTACTCTGACTCGGACTATGCCGGAGACAAGGTTGATAGAAAGTCCACTTCGGGTACTTGTCAATTTCTTGGTAGATCTCTTGTGTCTTGGTCCTCCAAGAAACAAAACTCGATATCCTTATCTACCACCGAAGCGGAATACATTGCCGCTGGTTCATGTTGTGCTCAATTACTTTGGATGACCCAAACTCTTAAAGATTATGGGATATATGTGAAACATGTCCCATTGCTTTGTGACAATGAAAGTTCTATCAAAATTGGTCACAATCCCGTGCAATATTCTCGACTAAGCATATTGAAGTTCGTCACCATTTCATTCGAGATCATGTTGCTAAGGGTGACATTGATCTTAAACATGTTCGCACCGAAAAGCAATTAGCAGATATTTTCACCAAACCTCTTGATGAGAAAGTGTTTTGCAGGTTGAGAGGAGAACTGAACATCATTGATGCTTCAAACTTGGAGTAGAAACTCCATTGGATACATGCAAGACATGAGCTTATGACTAATCCTTGATATTTCTCTTATGATGAAAATCTTATGTCTTGGATATATTTGCACCTTGCATGTTATCCAACCCATGTAGGTACTTGGTGGAAACAAACTCCATGAGATTGTAACCAACTCATAACTTGAGCAATCTCTACATCACCAAGTCTCTACACTATGGTGGTTGAAGACAAGGAAGCATGGAACCATTCAAACATATCCTTTGACAAATTTACTATTGAGCTTCATGATTGTCATTTTGGGCACACAAGTGCTCTTCCTTGCAAAAACTAACCCATGTAGGAAGATGAACTCAAATTCCAAGTGGTGCTCCCAACTCTTGATGAGCTACATCAACCTTGAGCAACCCACACAAGTTCAACTACATGATCAACACCACCACCCAAAGTATGTCATTCCATCTTAGAGAAGCTTTACTCCAAGACATGAGTTAAAGCAACTCGACAAGATGTGAATACATCAAGATGCTTAATCTAATGGTAACCCCATTTTGAGCTTAAATGATGAGTATGACCTATGATCAAGTGATCTCACTTAACACCTAAGTCAATATACTCTAACATAGGTGACTTTGTCGCCGACCAATTCTAGATGAAGTTCTCTCGTGTTCTTTTCTGTGCTCTTGCATTTGTCTCATGCATGTTTGTTTCCCCTTTCAAAAAAAACTTCATCTAGATTTTCTTTTCTTTACTGTTTGCTCTGCATTTCCTGCACACAATTCATTGCATATCATTTAGTTAATTCCTTGCAAATCATTATGAGATCCTACTAGTCTAGTGAGCTGAGGTGACAAGTGTTTTCTCTGCGATGAACTCGGTTTCACCGGTTTGTTATTTTCGGTCCAACCGAATCCTCTCGGTGCAACCGAAGCATACCACTCGGTGTCACCGATTTCACAAACAGAAAAAACACTTTGCCACTTATTCATCTTTATCTGTTGATCCAGCTCCACTCAATGAATCTTGTCCTCTACAAGCATCACATTTTTATAAGTGCTTTGTACTGACTCAAGGATCAAACCCATTCACGACAAATTCCAGAAGCCCTTCTTGGAAATTGATGTCAAAGGGGGAGAGAGAGATCACATCAAAGCTTATCACTTCCAAAGGGAGAGAGAATATCACTTCCACAGGGGGAGAGAGAGATCTCCAGGGGGAGAGAATACTCAAGAATAGAGTAATCCTCAAGGATCCCAGATGCTTGGTGTTCAAGAGGAGATATACCACATGTCTTCTTGAGGGGAAAGACATGTTCATATGTGCTTATTTGCATTAACTCTGTTCATTTGTTCCTTTCAGCTCTGATTTTCTGTTCCCTATCTTCTCCCAATATCCCATGCTAGATTCAGGGGGAGCAAGACATCTAAGAGAAAGAAATCATTTAAATTCATTGCATATCTTTACCTTTGGGGACATGTCTAATCCAATGTGGTACTTAGTACTCACTCTCTACATGTCATCCCATTCCTGGTATTCTTGTGGTTTCTTCTGTTTGCTCTGGCTCGTAGGTGTATCTGTGTTATCTAACCTTGTTTACGCAGGTTCATTCCATCCTAAGCCAACTCAAGACCACAAGGTAAGTATATGCATCACAATCATGTGTATGAGGAATTCTTGCTGATGTACATACTGTTTGCAAGAAGGATTCATGAGCATGAGGGTATCCTATAATATTCTTTGCTCTGATGCATATGACCAAGATACATGTAACACATTGCTTACTCTGTCATGTTCATGCATTCACATGCTTCTATATTCCATATTCATATGATTGCATACATGTAGGGGGAGCCTATGCTTGTTACATGTCTTTCCAAAGCTTTAACTTGCTATTCTCTATATCTTTGTCTAAAGCTTTGATGTATGTTGTCATCAATTACCAAAAAGGGGGAGATTGAAAGCACAAGTGCTCCCTAGGTGGTTTTGGTAATTAATGTCAACATATCTCTTGTTGGACTAACACTTTTATCTAGTATGTTTCAGATAAGTTCAACAATGGAGTGGCATGGACTAAAGGATGTGGAACCCCTTCAAGATGCTAAGGACAAAGGATTGGCTCAAGCTTCAAGATCAAGACTCTGCATTTTATGTTTCAGTGATCCAAGATCACATTGAGTCTATAGGAAAAGCCAATACTATCAAGAAGGGATGAGGTGTTGCTTAATGAGTTTCTTGCTCCACAGTGCTTAGTGATATGCTCTAGAACCCTCAACTACTTTCTCACATCCACACATATGACCTAAACCTAAAGTCAAACTCGGCCCCACTGATTCTTTCTATCCGGTGCCACCGAGTTTAGATGTCATAGCCATTGCCACAAACCCTAGGCAAATCGGTCTCACCGATAGGGATCTCGGTCTCACCGAGATGGGATTGTAATCTCTTTGTGTATGTCCATTATCAAAATCGGTCTCACCGAGATTGAGTAATCGGTACTACCGAGATTACAATGCAAACTCCCTGGTTAACTTATTACCAAAATCGGTCTCACCGAGTTTGTGTAATCGGTCTCACTGAGATTACGTTATGCCCTAACCCTAAGCATATCGGTCCTACCGAGTTGCATTTCGGTCCCACCGAAAACCCTAACGGTCACATTATTTACTAAATCGGTTTGACCGAGTTTGATGATTCGGTCCCACCGAGATTGGTAAATTGTGTGTAACGGTTAGATTTTGTGCGGAGGCTATATATACCCCTCCACCTCCTCTTCATTCGTTAAGAGAGCCATCAGAACAAACCTACACATCCAACTTACCATTTCTGAGAGAGAACCACCTACTCATGTGTTGAGGCCAAGATATTCCATTCCTACCATATGAATCTTGATCTCTAGCCTTCCCCAAGTTGCTTTCCACTCAAATCTTCTTTCCACCAGATCCAAATCCTATGAGAGAGAGTTGAGTGTTGGGGAGACTATCATTTGAAGCACAAGAGCAAGGAGTTCATCATCAACGCACCATTTGTTACTTCTTGGAGAGTGGTGTCTCCTAGATTAGCTAGGTGTCACTTGGGAGCCTCCGACAAGATTGTGGAGTTGAACCAAGGAGTTTGTAAGGGCAAGGAGATCGCCTACTTCGTGAAGATCTACCGCTAGTGAGGCAAGTCCTTCGTGGGCGACGACCATGGTGGGATAGACAAGGTTGCTTCTTTGTGGACCCTTCTTGGGTGGAGCCCTCCGTGGACTCGCGCAACCATTACCCTTCGTGGGTTGAAGTCTCCATCAACGTGGATTTACGATAGCACCACCTATCGGAACCACAACAAAAACATCCGTGTCTCCAATTGCGTTTGAAATCTCCAAACCCTTCCCTTTACATTCTTGCAAGTCGCATGCTTTAATTTCCGCTGCTCATATACTCTTTGCATGCTTGCTTGAATTGTGTGAAGATTGCTTGACTTGTGCTAAGATAGCTAAAATCTGCCAAAGACTAAAACTGGAAAAAGGCATAGTTTTTAATTGGTCAAGTAGTCTAACCCCCCCTCTAGACTTACTTATCACTTCTTCTCAAGGTCCTACAGGAGTCAGTTTACTTACCGTACCACATACCTATTCCTTTTCGGAGTCTCGAACATTGTGGAAATTGTCCCTTATGTACTACTCTGGGGTTACGGTGTCAATAACATTGGTTTCAACATTTATGGGATTACCTAAGATATAATTTTTGATTCTTCGACCGTTCACCATCTTCGGATTTGTGCCTTCGGCGTTGTTGATTTTGATGGCACCGGAACGATGGACCTCCTCGATAACGTCAGGACCTTCCCATTTAGAGAGAAGTTTTCCTGCAAAAAATCTTAAACGAGAGTTGTATAGCAAAACATAATCACCTATATTAAACTCAAGCTTTTGTATCCTCTTGTCATGCCATCTTTTAACTTTTTATTTAAACAATTTGGCGTTCTCATAGGCCTGGGTTCTCCATTCATCAAGTGAGCTAATGTCAAATAGCCTCTTCTCACCGGCAAGTTTGAAATCATAATTGAGATCTTTAATGGCCCAATATGCCTTATGTTCTAGTTCGAGAGGTAAGTGACATGCTTTTCCATAAACCATTTTATACGGAGACATACCCATAGGATTTTTATATGCAGTTCTATAGGCCCATAATGCATCGTCAAGTTTCTTGGACCAATTCTTTCTAGATCTATTAATAGTCTTTTGCAAGATCAATTTAATCTCTCTATTACTCAATTTTACTTGACCACTAGACTGTGGATGGTATGGAGATGCAATTCTATGATTACCATCATACTTAGCAAGCATTTTATGAAAAGCACCATGAACAAAATGTGATACACCATCAGTCATTAAGTATCTAGGGACTCCAAACCTCGGAAAAATAACTTCTTTAAGCATCTTAATAGAAGGGTTATGATCAACACTACTAGTTGGAATAGCTTCTACCCACTTAGTAACGTAATCAGCAACAACTAAAATATGTGTATACCCATTAGAGGAAGGAAAATTTCCCATATAATCAAAGCCCCAAACATCAAATGGTTCAATAACAAGTGAATAGTTCATAGGCATTTCTTGACGTCTACTAATATTACCAATTCTTTGGCATTCATCACAAGACAAGACAAACTTACGGGCATCTTTGAAAAGAGTAGGCCAATAAAAACCAGATTGCAATACCTTATGTGCAGTTCTTTCTCCAGCGTGGTGTCCTCCGTAAGCCTCGGAGTGACACTTGTGTAGGATCTGTTCCTGTTCATGCTCAGGTACACAACGTCTAATAATACCATCTACTCCACTTGCGTAGGATCTGTTCCTGTTCATGCAACAATATAATTAGCATAATCAGCATACCATGGAGCAGTACAAGAAGCATTTATGACATCTAATTGTTCGTCAGGAAAGCTATCATCAATAGGTAGTGGGTCATCAAGAACATTCTCTAACCTAGACAAGTTGTCTACAACGGGGTTCTCAACTCCCTTTCTATCAATAATATGCAAATCAAATTCTTGTAGTAGGAGAACCCATCTAATTAGTCTAGGTTTAGCATCTTTCTTTTCCATAAGATATTTAATAGCATCATGATCAATGTGTACAGTTACTTTGGATTCAAAAATATAAGGTCTGAACTTATCACAAGCAAATACAACCGCTAAAATTCTTTTTCAGTAGTAGAATAATTTCTCTGGGCACTGTCTAGAGTTTTACTAGCATATTGGATAACATTTAATTTCTTATCAACTCTTTGTCCTAGAACAACACCTACAACATAATCACTAGCATCGCACATAATTTCAAAGGGTAAATTCCAATTAGCTGGCTGAACAATAGGTGCAGAAATCAAGGCTTTCTTAAGTATTTCAAATGGTTCTACACAATCATCATCAAAGACAAAAGGAACATCCTTTTGTAAGAGATTAGTCAGAGGCCTAGAAATTTTAGAGAAGTCTTTAATAAACCTCCTATAAAAACCAGCATGACCAAGGAAACTTCTTATACCTTTGATGTCTTGAGGACACGACATCTTTTCAATAGCATCTACTTTAGCTTTATCAACTTCAATACCTCTTTCAGAAATTTTATGCCCCAAGACAATACCTTCATTAACCATAAAGTGGCACTTCTCCCAATTCAAGACAAGATTAGTTTCTTCACATCTCTCCAAAACTCGATCAAGGTTGCTTAAGCAATCATCAAAAGAAGTTCTGTAAACGGAGAAATAATCCATGGAAATCTCAACAATCTTTTCACAAAAGTCAGAGAATATAGCAGTCATACATCTTTGAAAGGTAGCAGGTGCATTGCATAAACCAAAAGGCATACGTCTATAAGCAAAAGTACCAAAAGGGCAAGTAAAAGTGGTCTTTTCCCGATCCTCTTTTGACACAGGTATTAGATTACAAGACCAATAATTTCATCTTTACTAGGCAATTCCTTATCGTGGGGTTGCCTATGAAATTTAGCAAAATTAAAATCATGAGACATATCCCCTAAACCAAAAGTAACAATATCCTTATCGCAGTCTATCTTAGCATTAACAATATTCAAGAAGGGTCTACCAAATATAATGGGACAAAAGTCATCTTGTGGGGAAGCAAGAACAAGAAAATCAGTAGGGTATTTTATTTTCCCACACAAAACTTCAAACATATCTAACAAACACAACCAGTGAAATAGTATCTCTATTGGAAGCTTAATAGTAACATCAATATCTTCTATTTCAGCAGGTGCAATATCATGCATAATTTCTTTATATATGGTATAAGGTATTGCACTCACACTAGCACCCATATCACATAAGCCATGATAACAATGATCTCCTATTTTAACAGAAACAACAGGCATGCCAACAATAGGTATATGTTTATTTTTAGTATCGGGTCTAGCAATTCTAGCAGCTTCATCATAGAAATAAATTACATGCCCATCAAAATTATCTACGAAGAGATCTTTAACCATAGAAATACTAGGTTCAACTTTAATTTGCTCAGGGGGTGTAGGTGTTCTAGCATTACTCTTACGAACCACAATTGAAGCTTTAGAATGATCCTTTAATCTAACAGGGAAATGTGGTTTCTCAATATAAGCAGTAGGAACAATAGGATCAACATTATAAGTAATAGTTTTTTCTTCAACTTTAATAGGTTATACTACTTTGACTTTAATGGGAGGATGATATTTAAACCACTTATCCTTAGTGAGATCAACATGAGTAGCAAATGATTCACAGAAAGAAGCTACTATCTCAGAGTCAAGTCCATATTTAGTGGTAAATTCACGAAAAGCATTGGTATCTATAAAAGATTTAACACAATCAAACTTAGGGGTTATACCTGACTCCTTACCTTCGTTGAGTCCCCAATCTTCAGAGTTGTGTTTAATTCTTTCCAATAAATCCCATTTGAATTCAATAGTCTTCATCATAAAAGAACCAGTACAAGAAGTATTGAGCATGGAGCGATCATTATGAGAAAGCCGAGCATAAATTTTTTGAATAATAATTTCTTTTGAGAGCTCATGATTGGGGCATGAATATAACATTGAATTAAGCCTCCCCAAGCTTGAGCGATACTTTCTCCTTCACGAGGCCAAAAATTATATATATAATTATGATCATGATGAACCAGATGCATAGGATAAAACTTTTGATGAAATTCCAATTTCAATCGGTTGTAATTCCATGATCTAATATCATCACATAGACTATACCATGTCAATGCCTTTCCCTTCGAAGATAAAGGGAAGACCTTCTTCTTGACAATATCATCAGGCATAACTGTAAGCTTAAATAATCCACAAACTTCATCCACATAGATTAGGTGCATATCGGGATGTAATGTTCCATCTCCTGTATAGGGATTAGCTAGCAGTTTCTCTATCATACCCGAAGGAATTTCAAAGTAAATATTTTCAGTAGGTTCAGTAGGTTGAGGAGCAACTCTTTGTACTTCTGGTCGGGGTCAAGATACCCCAAACAAGCCCCTCAAAGGATTATTTTCCATAGTAACAAGTGACCGTAAATTTCAGCACACTATATAAATGTTTCCTTACCAAATTCCACCTAACAAAGGCGCTTCACTCCCCGGCAACGGTGCCAGAAAAGAGTCTTGATGACCCAAAAGTATAGGGGATCTATCATAGTCCTTTCAATAAGTAAGAGCGTCGAACCCAACGAGGAGTAGAAGGAAATGACAAGCGGTTTTCAGTAAGGTATTCTCTGCAAGCACTGAAATTATCGGTAACAGATAGTTTTATGATAAGATAATTCGTAACGGGTAACAAGTAACAAAGTAACTAAGGTGCAACAAGGTGGCCCAATCCTTTCTGTAGCAAAGGACAAGCCTGTACACACTCTTATATAAAGCAAGCGCTCCCGAGGACACATGGGAATTACTGTCAAGCTAGTTTTCATCATGCTCATATGATTCGCGTTCATTACTTTGATAATTTGATATGTGGGGGTGGACCGGTGCTTGGGTACTGCCCTTCCTTGGACTAGCATCCCACTTATGATTAACCCCTATCGCAGGAATCCACAACTACGAAAGAAGAATTAAGGTAAACCTAACCATAGCATGAAACATATAGATCCAAATCAGCCCCTTACGAAGCAACACATAAACTAGGGTTTAAGATTCTGTCACTCTAGCAACCCATCATCTACTTATTACTTCCCAATACCTTCTCCTAGGCCGAAATCATGGTGAAGTGTCATGTAGTCGACTTTCACATAACACCACTAGAGGAGAGACCACATACATCTCATCAAAATATCAAACGAATACCAAATTCACATGATTACTTATAATAAGACTTCTCCCATGTCCTCAGGAACAAACGTAACTACTCACAAATCATATCCATGTTCATAATCAGAGGTGTATTGAATAGCATTAAGGATTTGAACATATGATCTTCCACCAAATAAACCAACTAGCATCAACTACAAGGAGTTATCAACACTACTAGCAACCCACATGTACCAATCTGAGGTTTTGACACAAAGATCGGATACAAGAGATGAACTAGGGTTTGATAGGAGATGGTGTAGGTGAAGATGTTGATGGAGATTGATCCCCTCTTGATGAGAGGATCGACGGTGATGATGATGGCGACGATTCCCCCTCTCGGAGGGCTGTTTCCTCGGCAGAACAGCTCCATCGTTGCCCTAGATTGGTCCTGCCCAGGTTCTGCCTTGAGACGGCGGCGCTTCATCACAAAAGCTTCCTTCTGATTTTTTCCAGGGCAAAAGACACCATATAGCAGAAGATGGAAGTCAGGGGCCTACCAGGTGGCCCACGAGGTAGGGGGTGCGCCCTCCACCCTCGTGGCTGGTGGGTGGCCCCCTCTTGTGCTTTCTTCACCCAATATTTTTAATATATTTCAAAACTGACTTTCTTGGAGTTTCAGGACTTTTGGAGTTGTGCAGAATAGGTCTCTAATATTTGCTCCTTTTTCAGCCCAGAATTCCAGCTGCCGGCATTCTCCCTCTTCGTGTAAACCTTATAAAATAAGAGATAAAAGGCATAAGTATTGTGACATAATGTGTAGTAACAACCCATAATGCAAAAAATATTGATATAAAAGCATGATGCAGAATGGACGTATCAATCTATATTTTTTGATTGTTCCATGCTGTTATATTATCATTCTTGGATGTTTTACAATCATTTTATAGTCATTTTATATCATTTTTTGGTACTAACCTATTGACATAGTGCGCAGTGCCAGTTTCTATTTTCTGCACGTTTTTTACATCGCAGGAAATCAATATCAAATGGAGTCCAAACGCAACAAACTTCTTGAGGATTTTTTTTGGGCCAGAAGACATACAGTGGGCCAAGGAAGCACCTGGGGGTGCCTCGAGGGAGCAGCACCCACCAGGGTGCGCTAGGATACCTAGGCGCACCCTGGTGGGTTGTGCCCACCTCGGGTGCCCCCTGAACCGCCTCTTTGCTCTATAAATACCCCAATATTCCAGAAACCCCAGGGGAGTCGACGAGAATCAGTTCTAGCCGCCGTAGAATTCAGAACCACCAGATCCAATCTATATACCATCACGAAGGGGTTCACCACTTCCATTGGTGCCTCATCGATGATGCGTGAGTAGTTCTTTGTAGACCTACAGGTCCGTAGTTAGTAGCTAGATGACTTCCTCTCTCTCTCTCTTGATTATCAATACAATGGTCTCTTGGAGATCCATATGATGTAAGCCTTTTGCGGTGTGTTTGTTGGGATTCAATGAACTTTGAGCTTATGATGGGATTCGATGAATTTTGAGTTTATAATTAGATCTATGTTTTTATCCATGAAAGTTATTTGAGTGTTCTTTGATCTCTTATATGCATGATTGCTTATAGCCTCGTATTTCTTCTCTGATATTTGGTGTTTTTTGGCCAACTTGATCTATTATGGGAAGAGGTGCTTCGTAGTTTATGATATGAGCCAAAAATTATTCTATGCTTGCTCCTATGCTTCAATTAAATTTTTAGAGCTATGGATTTGCTCTAGTGCTTCACTTATATCTTTTTGAGCACGGAGTGCTTTGTTATTTTTGAAGAAATGCTCTCATGCTTCACTTAGATTTATTTGGAGTTAGTAATTTTTTAAGAAATTCTCTCTTGCTCCACTTAGATTATTTTGAGAGAAAGAAAAATTATGCTAATGTTCTTCACTTATATTTGTTTGAGCTTATCAAAAGCAACTTATGAAAGTAGTCCCAAAGTGATAGATATCCAAGGAGGATATAATAAAAACTTTCATGAAGATCATTGGACAAAATAAACTTGATTCTTAGTAATGGTTTTGAGATATGACGATATGATATGTGAGTCATGTTGATGAGTAATTGTGCTTTAGTAAGAATATTGACGTTAATGTTTGTGATTCCCTATGCAAGCACGAAAGTCAATAGTTATGGAATGAAATTTATATCCTACCTATGGTGCATTATTCGGTGTTACTTATGCTCAATGCTTGGGTACGAGATTTTTCGCTTTTTGGTTGGTCGCTTCTCAATCTTTTTGCTAGCCTTCATTTTGCACTAAGTATGACCACTACTTGTGCATCCAAAACCCTTTAAACCATTTTTGCCTTATGAGTCCACTATACCTACCTATATGCGGTATTTTCATGCCGTTCTAAGCAAATTTGCATGTGCCATCTCTAAGTTTCAAAATAAATTTCTCTTTTGTGTGCTCTACCGCTCGCGAGGCGGTGAAGGGTGACCAATATTTTCCATGCTAGATGTGTTATTCTCAGGATGAGTGTTTATTCACTTGTCACTGCACGATAGTATGACAAAAGTATTAGGGATGCCCAGTCCCGAAATAAAAAATGAATTTACTTTATGTTGTCAAATAATAAATTCCTTGTAAAGTGTTGGTATGGAGGGCAACCGTGGATTCGGCTAGCCATGGAAAGTGAAAGTAATGGTGGAAAAAGGAATAAACTTAATTTTCTGTTTGGGAACCGCCTATGATGTATCTAGCATGGAAAGTGTTGAGATATCCACACAACAAAAAAAAGACACAGCTGTGAGATTTTGGGCCGAACAAATTTTTTTCTGTCATACTTATGACACTTCTATGACGATAATTGTGACAAAACCCGGTATCATCATAGATGTGGTGGGATCCTACTTCTATGACCAAAAATCATGACAGAAAATGGGATTTTTGTCCTAGGAGGGCCAGAGACGCAGCTGCATGACATTCTTTGGGCCGTCGATGACGGAAAAAAGCGTGGTAGAAGCGAGGGCGAGGAAAATATTAGGGAGTTCCCGGTTACGGTGGGTGGTCGGGGGCCAAGTGATGCGCGTTTCTCTCGTACCATACGCACATGGGTACGAGGCGTTGGGATCTAACTGGACCCGAGCGAGGTGTTGGGTTCTAACTGAACCCGAGCGATTGTACTAGCTACATTACTGAACCCGAGTGATTCCTTCGCTACTGCTGCTAACTGAAGCCGATCGAATCATGCTGCCTCCTTCCCTTGATGAACAATGAGCGTTGCTGGGGGAGTTTGGATGAACACTTCTCGGTGGGGGTGGCTGAACATGACCCCGTGGTTGCCTCTGGATGAACATGACCCTGATTGATCGAGCCGGTTGGGGCTGGATGAACAGGACCCCGTGGAGGGATGGATCAACAGGACGACCCCATGGAGGGCTGGTTGAATAGTAGCCGGTGGAGGGCTGGATGAACAGTAGCCCGTGGAGGGGTGGTTGAACAGGAGCTCGTGGAGAGGGCTGGTTGAATAGGAGCCCGTGGAGTAGCTCGCAGTGGAGGCTAGATGAACAGGAGCCCGTGGATGAACAGTCGCAGGTGGAGGCTAGAGGAGGTCGACGGTGGATGAACAGTAGCCCGTGGTGGCTGGAGGAGGTCGACGGTGGAGATGAACAGTATCCCATGGAGTCCCATTTTGCGGTACGCCACACCCCTCCCGATGAACAAGACCCTTGTTTCAACCGTATCGGTCCAACACAAGTCCGTTTCCTCCGTTTTGCGGTATGCCACACCCCTCCTGATCAATAGGACCCCGTTTCAACTGTAGGAGGTCCAACAGAAGTCCATTTCCTCCATTTTGCGGTACGCCAGACCCCTCCCGATGAACAGGATCCTGTTTCAAATGTGGCCGGTCGAACACAAGACCGTTTCCTTCGTTGTGCGGTACGCCATACCTCGTTTCCATCGGCTGTTCCATCCAAGCCCTCCCGATGAGCACGATGACACATTCCGTTCCGACCTAGACGGTTGGCTCCCCATGAACATGATGACGATGCTGTTTCTCCGTTCTAATCCAACCATGTACACGAGCCCTGGCCGTACGTATGCGTGAGTAGGCATTCGAGAACCCGCCCATATGTACGTACGTGGCCGTATTTACTTTCTTGCACCCTGGCCGCTGTACGTACGTGTACATGCTACGTGCGTGCCTCTACTACGACACGTGCGCGCCTCTACATCGACCAGTATGTACATACACGTTCGCCACCAGAATGACAACGCTACGTACGCTTCGACCAGGTGGGTCCCGACTATCAGACACTTCCTTGCGTGTGAAGATGTAGTTGGTGGGTCCCAGCAGTCAGGGGGCGAATCATTTTTTGGCCTGTAATATGGACACACTTCCTTGCGTGCGAAGATGTAGCTGGTAGGTCCCAGTAGTCAAGGGGGAAACGCTTTTTTCGCAAATATGGTGGCCCGTCCAGTGTGTCCCTGCTGTCAGGTGGAGGAATCATTATTTTCTGCGTAATAAGGAGGCACTTCCCTGCTGCGGCCATGGACCCAGCTGTCAGCCTGTCCAAGTACAATACTCTTTCGATGGAAGTTGGTCGTTGACCATATTGACCACGCCGCGCTGAGAGCACCAAGGCAGTGGACGACGCGAGGCCTAGGAAGGGGACGACGCAGAGCCGGGGAAGACGTGGCAGTGGATGCTGATGTCTACTATGCAACCTTCTTCTTGTAGACGTTGTTGGGCCTCCAAGTGCAGAGGTTTGTAGGACAATAGCAAATTTACCTCAAGTGGATGACCTAAGGTTTATCAATCCGTGGGAGGCGTAGGATGAAGATGGTCTCTCTCAAACAACCCTGCAACCAAATAACAAAGAGTCTCTTGTGTCCCCAACACACCCAATACAATGGTAAATTGTATAGGTGCACTAGTTCGGTGAAGAGATGGTGATACAAGTGCAATATGGATGATAGATATGAGTATTTTTAATCTGAAAATAGAAAAACAACAAGGTATCAAGTAATAAAAGTGAGCGTAAACGGTATTGCAATGCTAGGAAACAAGGCCTAAGGTTCATACTTTCACTAGTGCAAGTTCTCTCAACAATAATAACATAATTGGATCATATAAATATCCCTCAACATGCAACAAAGAGTCACCCCAAAGTCACTAATAGCGGAGAACAAACGAAGAGATTATTGTAGGGTACGAAACCACCTCAAAGTTATCCTTTCTGATCAATCTATTCAAGAGTCCATAGTAAAATAACACGAAGCTATTCTTTCCGTTCGATCTATCATAGAGTTCCTACTAGAATAACACCTTAAGACATAAACCAACCAAAACCCTAATGTCACCTAGATACTCCAATGTCACCTCAAGTATCCGTGGGCATGATTATACGATATGCATCACACAATCTCAGATTCATCTATTCAACCAACACAAAGTACTTCAAAGAGTGCCCCAAATTTTCTACCGGAGAGTCAAGACAAAAATGTGTGCCAACCCTTATGCATAAGTTCATTGAACCCGCAAGTTGATCACCAAAACATACATCAAGTAGATCACATGAATATGCCATTGTCACCACAGATGAGCACGACAAGAAATACATCAAGTGTTCTCAAATCCTTAAAGACTCAATCTGACAAGATAACTTCAAAGGGAAAACTCAATCCATTACAAGAGAGTAGAGGGGGAAAAACATCATAAGATCCAACTATAATAGCAAAGCTCGCGGTACATCAAGATCGTGCCAAATCAAGAACACGAGAGAGAGAGAGAGATCAAACATATAGCTACTGGTACATACCCTCAGCCCCGAGGGTGAACTACTCCCTCCTCGTCATGGAGAGCGCCAAGATGATGAAGATGGCCACCGGTGAGGGATCCCCCCTCCGACAGGGCGCCGGAACGGGCTCCCGAGAGGTTTTTGGTGGCTACACAGGCTTGCAGCGGCGGAACTCCCGATCTAGGTTATTTTCTGGAGGTTTCCATATTTATAGGAATTGTTGGCGTAGGTCTCACGTCAGGGGGGTCTCCGGGCTGTCCACGAGGCAGGGGGCACCCTAGGGGGGTGGGCGTGCCCCCACCCTCGTGGGCAGCCCGAGACTCTTCTGGCCCAACTCTTGCACTCCAGGGGCTTCTTTTGGTCCATAAAAATCCGTCAAAAATTGGCACATCATTTGGACTCCGTTTGGTATTCCTTATCTATAAAACTCAAAAATAAGGAAAAAACAGAAACTGGCACTGGGCTCTAAGTTAATAGGTTAGTCCCAAAAATAATATAAAAGTGTATAGTAAAGCCCATTAAATATCTAAAACAGATAATACAATAGCATGAATACTTCATAAATTATAGATACGTTGGAGACGTATCAGCATCCCCAAGCTTAATTCCTACTCGTCCTTGAGTAGGTAAATGATAAAAGAAAGAATTTATGAAGTGTGAATGCTAGCAGGTGCATAAGTTTGATCAATGATAATTTCAGTCACCTTTTCTAGCATCATTATATGTCATAACAGTAGCTCATCTCATAAAACTTTTCATGATCAAGTAACAAGCTATTCACATGTTAAAGCATATACCATAAACTTTCTTGAAAACTAGCAAACTACTTTCTGAGTCATCAAACAATTGCAATTCATCTTATTTTCAGGAAGAGTCTATGTCAGAGCTTTGATTTAGCAAACTCCACATACTCAACTATCATTTAATCTTTCACAATTGCTAACACTCACGTGATATTAATGGGTTCAAAGTTTTAATCGGACACAGAGAAAGATAGGGGCTTATAGTTTCGCGTCCCAACCTTTTACCTCAAGGGTAATGTCAACAATAATAATTTATGAAAGCATACATCCAAGTGGATATATATATCCGGATCACTCGAACACAAAGTGCTTGCCAAAGGAAAGGTGGTGATCACCATGACTCTTGCATAAGGGTAGAAGATAATAGTAAAAGATAAGCCCTTCGCAGAGGGAAGCAGAGGTTGTCACACGCTTTTATGGTTGGATGCACAAAATCTTAATGCAAAAGAATGTCACTTTATATTGCCGCTTGTGATAAAGTCCTTTATTATGCAGTCTGTCGCTTTTATTTCTTCCCTATCGCAAGTTTGTATAAAGCTTATTTTCTTTGCACTAATAGATCATACATATTTAGAGAGCAATTTTTATTGCATGCACCGATGACAACTTACTTGAAGGATCTTACTCAATCCTTAGGTAGGTATGGTGGACTCTCATGGCAAAACTGGTTTAAAATGTTTGGAAGCACAAGTAGTATTTCTACTTGGTTTAAAGAATTTGGCTAGCATGAGAGGGAAAGGCAAGCTCAACATGTTGGATGATCCAAGACAATATAACTTTTCAGATATAGGTAAACATAAGCCATTACGCTGTCTTCCTTGTCCAACATCAACTTTTTAGTGAGTGCTCACAATTACAAAAGATGTCCATGATAGTATATTTATATGTGAAATCTCTCTTCCTTCAATATTCTCTCATGAATTGTTCAAGTGACCAATACAATGTTTGCTAACCTTCAATAAATTTACCACCTCTACTTCTTATATGTGAAGCCATTACTCCCCATGGGATAAGCATATGAAACATATATAATTTCAGATTTATGATATTCAAATCATTCAACCACTTACTCATAGGATATAAGTGAAGCACACGAGTAAATGACAAACTACTCCAAAAGATATAAGTGAAGCACATAGAGTATTCTAATAATTATGCAACTATGTGAATAATCTCTAACATTTAAGAATTTCAGATCTTGGTATTTTATTCAAACAGCAAGCAAAAAAAAACAAATGAAAATGACACTCCAAGCAAAACACATATCATGTGGCGAATAAAATATAGCTCCAAGTAAAGTTACCGATGAACGAAGACGAAAGAGGGGATGCCTTCCGGGGCATCCCCAAGCTTAGGCTCTTGGTTGTCCTTTAATATTACCTTGGGGTGCCTTGGGCATCCCCAAGCTTAGGCTCTTGCCACTCCTTATTCCGTAGTCCATCGGAACTTCACCCAAAAGTTGAAAACTTCACAACACAAAACTCAACACAAAACTCGTAAGCTCTGTTAGTATAAGAAAACAAACCACCACTTTAAGGTACTGTAATAAACTCATTATTTATTCATATTGGTGTAATATATACTGCATTCCAACTTCTCTATGGTTCATACCCTCCGATACTACTCATAGATTCATCAAAATAAGCAAACAACACATAGAAAACAGAATCTGTCAAAAACAGAACAGTCTGTTGTAATCTGTATCAAACGTATACTTCTGGAACTCCAAAAATTATGAAATAAATTGGTGGACCTGAGTAATTTGCGTATTAATCATCTGCAAAAAGAATCAACCTAAAATAACTCTCCAGTAAAACATGGCAGCTAATCTCGTGAGCGCAAAGTTTCTGTTTTTTTACAGCAAGATCATATAGACTTCACCCAAGTCTTCCCAAAGGCTCTACTTGGCACAAACACTAATTAAAACATAAAACCACATCTAACCAGAGGCTAGATGAATTATTTATTAGTAAACAGGAGCAAAAGGTAAAGAACAAAAATAAAGTTGGGTTGCCTCCCAACAAGCGCTAACGTTTAACGCCCCTAGCTAGGCATGATGATTTCAATGATGCTCACATAAAGGATAAGAATTGAAACATAAAGTGAGCATCATGAAGAATATGACTAGAACATTTAAGTCTAGCCCACTTCCTATGCATAGGGATTTTTTGAGCAAACAACTTATGGGAATAATAATCAACTAGCATAGGAAGGCAAAACAAGCATAACTTCAAGATTTTCAACACATAGAGAGGAAACTTGATATTATTGCAATATGTAAGAGCACATGTTCCTCTCTCATAATAATTTTCAGTAGCATCATGAATGAATTCAACAATATAACTAGCACCTAAAGCATTATTTTCATTATCTACAAGCATAGAATTTTTATTACTCTCCACATAAGCAATTTTTTTCTCATTCGGAATAGTGGGAGTATCATAAGAGACTCGAATACTATAAATTGTCTCCATATTAAAAGAGTAATGTTCAGAAAAAGGGTAATCATAATCATGGCAAGTTTTATAAATATAATCATCACTAATTTTTATAGCATAAGTTTCATCACAATAATCATCATAATTAGCAACTTTGTTCTCATCATAATCAATTGAAACCTCTTCCAAAATAGTGGATTCATCACTAAATAAAGTCATGACCTCTCCAAATCCACTTTCATAATATTATAAGATTCAACACCCTACAAAATAGTGGGATCATTACTTCTTAAAGTTGACACTCTTCCAAACCCACTTTCATCAATATAACCATCATAAATAGGAGGCATGCTATCATCATAATAAATTTGCACATCAAAACTTGGGAGGCTAAAAATATCATCTTCATTAAAAATAGCATCCCCAAGCTTGAGACAAACATTAATTATAGCAAATATATTCTCAAACATGTCATTCTCATCAAACATAGCATCCCCAAGCTTGGGCCTTTTCATATCATAAGCATAATCACTCTCATCATTAATAGTATGGATAGCACCAATAGTATAGCAATTATCATCATCACAATGAGTAATAGGAGCAACATCATTTGGGAGGGATACCTTTCTACCTTTGCTTCTCCGTCTTTTCTTTTTCTTCTTCACATCCTGTGTGGGTTCAACCCTCTTTTTTGAGCTCCTTATTAATGAAATTGGTTGAATAGGAAGCTCCTCCTCGTTACCTGATTCATCATAAGAAATAATAGGAGGATATTGGGAAGTCTCTTCCCTTTCATTAGTATTCTCTTCATCTTCTATTTGTTTTCTTGTCATTATGTAATTGGCAATATAAGGATTTTCAATGCAATTCACCACACAATACATACAAATTTCTTCTAGATCAAAATCAAGAACTTTATCAAGGACAAATTCTAGAAGATCCTTAGTTAAACGTTTTATTTCTTCATAACCCACAAGAAAACTAAGTTCATTATGATGTGCAAGGGAAATCAAGTCATCAAAATTTTTGGACACGATTCGATCATGAAACAATTTGCATTGGGTGTTTAAATGATCACATTCATTGCAAAGTTCACAAGGATGGCAAAGATATTTTAAATCTTCAGCACAAACATTTAGCCTTTCTTGCAACCATTTAATTTAAAAATACTTATGCCTCTTGCAAAATCTATCTTCCCTATTTGGTGTGTACTTGCAAACTCTATACACCCCACAAAAGTTGACATGCTTATAAGAGACATTTTCATCATGACTAGTGCAATCATCATTAGTACCATGGATATTCAAAGAGTTCATACTAATCACATTGCAATCATGCTCCTCATTCAAAGATTTAGTGCCAAACATTTTATAGACTTCTTCTTCTAGCACTTGAGCACAATTTTCCTTTCTATCATTCTTACGAAATATATTAAAAAGATGAAGTGTATGAGACAAACTCAATTCAATTTTTTTGTAGTTTTCTTTTATAAACTAAACTAGTGATAAAACAAGAAACTAAGAGATTAGATTGCAAGATCTAAAGATACACCTTCAAGCACTCACCTCTCCGGCAACGGCGCCAGAAAAGAGCTTGATGTCTACTACACAACCTTCTTCTTGTAGACGTTGTTGGGCCTCCAAGTGTAGAGGTTTGTAGGACAGTAGCAAATTTCCCTCAAGTGGATGACCTAAGGTTTATCAATCCGTGGGGGGCGTAGGATGAAGATGGTCTCTCTCAAACAACCCTACAACCAAATAACAAAGAGTCTCTTGTGTCCCCAACACACCCAATACAATGGTAAATTGTATAGGTGCACTAGTTCGGCGAAGAGATGGTGATACAAGTGCAATATGGATGGTAGGTAAAGGTATTTGTAATCTGAAATTATAAAAACAGCAAGGTAACTAATGATAAAAGTGAGCACAAACGGTATTGCAATGCTAGGAAACAAGGCCTAGGGTTCATACTTTCACTAGTGCAAGTTCTCTCAACAATAATAACATAAATGGATCATATAACTATCCCTCAACATGCAACAAAGAGTCACTCCAAAGTAACTAATAGCGGAGAACAAACGAAGAGATTATGGTAGGGTACGAAACCACCTCAAAGTTATCCTTTATGATCTATCTATTCAAGAGTCTGTAGTAAAATAACACGAAGCTATTCTTTCAGTTCGATCTATCATAGAGTTCCTACTAAATAACACCTTAAGACACAAAACAACCAAAACCCTAATGTCACCTAGATACTCCAATGTCACCTCAAGTATCCATGGGCATGATTATACGATATGCATCACACAATCTCATATTCATCTATTCAACCAACACAAAGTACTTCAAAGAGTGCCCCAAAGTTTCTGCCGGAGAGTCAAGATGAAAACATATGCCAACACCTATGCATAAGTTCATTGAACCCGCAAGTTGATCACCAAAACATACATCAAGTAGATCACGTGAATATCCCATTGTCACCATAGATAAGCACGGCAAGACATACATCAAGTGTTCTCAAATCCTTAAAGACTCAATCCGACAAGATAACTTCAAAGGGAAAACTCAATCCATTACAAGAGAGTAGAGGGGGAGAAACATCATAAGATCCAACTATAATAGCAAAGCTCACAATGCATCAAGATTGTGCCAAATCAAGAACACGAGAGAGAGAGAGATCAAACACATAGCTACTGGTACATACCCTCAGCCCCGAGGGTGAACTACTCCTCGTCATGGAGAGCGCCAGGATGATGAAGATGGCCACCGGTGAGGGACCCCCCTTCCGGCAGGGCGCCGGAATGGGCTCCCAAGAGGTTTTTGGTGGCTACAGAGGCTTGTGGTGGCGGAACTCCCGATCTAGGTTATTTTCTGGAGGTTTCAGTATTTATAGGAATTTTTTTCGTTGGTCTCATGTTAGGGGGGTCTCCGGGCTGTCCACGAGGCAGGGGGCGTGCCCTAGGGGGGTGGGCACGTCCCCCACCCTTGTGGGCAGCCCGGGACTCTTCTGGCCCAACTCTTGCACTCCAGGGGCTTCTTGTGGTCCATAAAAAATCGTCAAAAATTGGCACGTCAATTGGACTCCGTTTGGTATTCCTTTTCTGTAGAACTCAAAAACAAGGAAAAAACAAAAACTGGCACTGGGCTCTAAGTTAATAGGTTAGTCCCAAAAATAATATAAAAGTATATAGTAAAGCCCATTAAACATCTAAAACAAATAATATAATAGCATGAATACTTCATAAATTATAGATGCGTTGGAGATGTATCAGATGCCCACATGGAGAGGAGTATGAGGGTTTACTGGTTCAGCTGCGGTGTGAGGCTGCCATCACCGTAGAATAACAGTGGGTGTGGGTGAGTGGAGGGATGGCGTGGCCAACGGTGGGAGTAGTAGGGGGCGGTGAGGCCTCCGCGGCAGCACAGCCGACCACGGGAGGCAGGAGCGGGCGGCACGACCGGCGCTGCTTTGGGTAGTTGGAGCAAGAAGACCAGAGGTTGAAGAAGCACGACGGCCGTTGGATGGACATTGTACGGTCACTGCAGCTAGAATCGTTTATATTGTCTAAGTTGACAAATACCTTGGTACCGTCAACTTAGTAGGCCCACAGGTCGGCTTTCGAAACGGTGCACCCCAGATGTCAGGGGAAGGAATCATTTTTTGGGCGGGTGAAGCTAGAATATCCGAGATAGAAGAAGAAGCACGACATCCGTTGGATGGACATCCAACGACCACTGCTGCTAGAACCGTGTGTTGACTATAAGTTGACAAAGCCTTGCATACGCGTCAACTTTTTTTTTTGAAGGGACGCGTCAACTTAGTAAGGCCACAAGTGTGTGGCAGAGAATTTATATCCCATTTGAGATTTGTAAGAATGTGCAGCCCATTCTTGAATTCTAATGGAATTTACTACAACCCATTTACAGTTTGTTAAAAGTACAACCCATTTTCTAGCTAGGACAATGGTTAATAATTTCAACCAACCGTTCAAAATAGAATTCAATAAAAAATCCCACATGTTGATGGGATCCAAAATATTTTTATCCCAAAATTTCTAGTTAGATTAATACAATTTAAATATAAATTTATATTACGTAAAAATCCAATGAAACATTGGGCGCGCAACAATTAATGAGATTAAAATTTTCAATATCCAAAAATAATATTTTATAAAGTATTTACATTTTTGGTGCATTTTTTATAGTTACTGCCCAGTTTTTATAATTACATCCCATTTATTATTTCTTAAAGCCCATTTTCTTGTTAAGCCCAATCCATCCCTGCTAGAAAAGATTTGCAGCACATCGGGGCGGAGAATAACAACTTGACCTTGCCTGGGTATTACTAAAAAAAGTATAGCCTGGCTAGCCATTTTCAGCTTGAAAAAAATTAATATCGGGGCTGGATATCTGGCCTGGGCTAGACGGGCCACAACCCGCCCAGTTAATACCCTGCTCTCTCCTTTGAACAACAACGAAAACATCGCTCAAGAAAAACTCTGCAGTGCTCACACCTCAAAAACACAAATACTGCTCGAGCTGCTTGGTCCCTGCTGTCGGCCGCTCCTTGTGCAATTCTCTCGTTTATTGACTACATAGGTTGACAATGGTGTGGGCCCGTGATGTCAGGAAACTAGGAGGAAGCAAAAAAGTTTATAGTTTTATATAATAAGGAGGCACTTGTGTATGTGCGGCTATGGCCCTGGTGGGTCCCCACTGTCATCCTCTCCTAGTAAAGTCATCTCCTCATTCCTCATGTCCGTTGACCATGTTGACAACGTGAGACGGTGGCGCCACGACGAGCGCAACAACTCGAAGGACGACGGAGAGGGCCTCACGGGCCCTACGGATGGTCTGATATAGCGCCCGCTGCTCATTCGGGAAGCCAGGATCATAGGGCCACATGTCCGCGATGGCATTGTTGTTCACTTGTTCACCGGTGCTCGTTGAGGAGACGGAGGTTGCAGCATAGGTCCTCCTGCATTGGTAGCTCTTCCGCCATTAGGGCATCGAAGTGCGTCCACAGCTGCTCTATGGTGAACACGGCATGAACCGGCTTGGACAGTGGCACTGGCTCCTGGTCGGAAGCTACGTCCATGGTCTGATTGTCGTCGCTCAGCTCGGTGAGCTCGCTGGCGAGCCAGCATGTCTGGCTGCTGGACCGACCCGCTGCCAAGCACGAGTGTGACTGCCCTGGCCCACCCAGACCGCCTCCCTCGCCTGTGCTTGCTTTCTATCCGAAACGGTCAGCGCCGCTCGCCTAGCTTCCCAGTGCAGGCGATTGCTTCGCCTTCAAATGACACAAGTGCCGTCCGTCCGTCCGTGTGCCGCCCAAATTAATGATACGCGGTTGCCGAGGCGGCTACTCTGATGCCACACGTCCGTCCCTCCGCCGCCCACCATTGCTATATAAAATGCTGCGTCGGCCATAGCCGCAGTCATCCGCATCCATTCCCTTTCTCCTGTTGACACCACTACTGCCCACCTTGACTTCCTTGCGCTCCAACGCTCTTCGGGACGGGCGAACGACGGACCACAAGGAGATGGCAGTCATTGCTGCCGACTGGCTGGTGTTAGGGAACGTAGTAATTTCAAAAAATTTCCTATGCACACGCAAGATCATGGTGATGCATAGCAACAAGAGGGGAGAGTATGTCCACGTACCCTCATAGATCGAAAGCGGAAGCGTTACGACAAGGTGGTTGATGTAGTCGTACGTCCTGACGATCGACCGATCCTAGTACTAAACGTACGACACCTCCGCGATTTTCACACGTTCAGATTGGTGACATCCCACGAACTCACGATCAAGCAGAGTGTCGAGGGAGAGATTCGTCAGCACGACAGTGTGATGACGGTGATGATGAAGCTACCGACGCAAGGGCTTCGCCTAAGCACTACGATGATATGAACAAGGTGGATTATGGTGGAGGGGGGCACCGCACACAGCTAAGAGATCAATGATCAACTTGTGTGTCTATGGGGTGCCCCCCTCCCCCGTATATAAAAGAGTGGAGGAGGGGGAGAGGGCCGGCCTCCTAGGTGTTCCCAAGGGGGGAGTCCTACTCCCGGTGGGAGTAGGATTCCCCCTTCCCTAGTTGGAGTAGGAGAGGGAAGGAAGGGGGAGAAGGAGAGAAGGAAAGGGGGGCTGACCCCCCTCCCAATTCGGATTGGGCTTCGGGGGGGGGGGGGGGGGCGCCCCCACCTTGGTCGCCTCCTCCTCGTTTCCACTAAGGTCCAATAAGGCCCATTGACTCCTCGTGGGGTTCCGGTAACCTCACGATACTCCGGTAAATGCCCGAACTCATCCGGAACCATTCCGATGTCCAAACATAGCCATCCAATATATCAATCTTTATGTCTCGACCATTTCGAGACTCCTTGTCATGTCCGTGATCATATCCAGGACTCCGAACTACCTTCGGTACATCAAAACACATAAACTCATAATACCGATCGTCACCAAACGTTAAGCATGCGGACCCTACGGGTTCAAGAACTATGTAGACATGACCGAGACACGTCTCTGGCCAATAACCAATAGCGGAACCTGGATGCTCATATTGGATCCTACATTTTCTACGAAGATCTTTATCGGTCAAACCGCATAACAACATACGTTGTTCCCTTTGTCATCGGTATGTTACTTGCCCGAGATTCGATCGTTGGTATCTCAATACCTAGTTCAATCTCATTACCGGCAACTCTCTTTACTCCTTCCGTAATGTATCATCCTGCAACTAACTCATTAGTCACATTGCTTGCAAGGCTTATAGTGATGTGCATTACCGAGAGGGCCCAGAGATACCTCTCCAACAATCGGAGTGACAAATCCTAATCTTGATCTATGCCAACTCAACAAGTACCATCAGAGACACCTGTAGAGCACCTTTATAATCACCCAGTTACGTTGTGACGTTTTGTAGCACACAAAGTGTCCCTCCGTTATTCAGGAGTTGCATAATCTCATAGTCATAGGAACATGTATAAGTCATGAAGAAAGAAATATCAATATACTAAACGATCAAGTGCTAAGCTAATGGAATTGGTCAAGTCAATCACATCATTCTCTAATGATGTGATCTCGTTCATCAAATGACAACTCATGTCTATAGCTAGGAAACTTAGCCATCTTTGATTAACAAGCTAGTCAAGTAGAGGCATACTAGTGACACTCTATTTGTGTATGTATTCACACATGTACTAAGTTTCCGGTTAATACAATTCTAGCATGAATAATAAACATTTATCATGATATAAGGAAATATATAAATAACAACTTTATTATTGTCTCTAGGGCATATGTCCTTCAGTCTCCCACTTGCACTAGAGTCAATAATCTAAATTACATTCTAATGATTCTAACACCCATGGAGTGTTGGTGCTGATCATGTTTTGCTCGTGAGAGAGGCTTAGTCAATGGGTCTGCAACATTCAGATCCGTATGTATCTTGCCAATATCTATGTCCCCTTCCGACACTTGATGACGGATGGAATTGAAGCGTCTCTTGATGTGCTTGGTTCTCTTGTGAAATCTGGATTCCTTCGCCAAGGCAATGGTTCCAGTACTGTCACAAAAGATTTTCATTGGACCCGATGCACTAGGTATGACACCTAGATTGTATATGAACTCCTTCATCCAGACTCCTTCATTTAATACTTCCGAAGCAGCTATGTACTCCGCTTCACAAGTAGATCCCACCATGACGCTTTGCTTAGAACTGCACCAACTTATAGCTGCACCATTCAATATAAATACGTATCCGGTTTGTGACTTAGAGTCATCCGGAGCAGTGTCAAAGCTTGCATCAACGTAACCATTTACGACGAGCTCTTTGTCACCTCCATAAACGAGAAATATATCCTAAGTCCTTTTCAGGTATTTTAGGATGTTCTTGACCACTGTCCAGTGACCCACTCCTGGATTACTTTGGTACCCCCCCTGCTAAACTAATAGCAAGGCACACATCAGGTCTGGTACACAGCATTGCATACATGATAGAGCCTATGGCTGAAGCATAGGTGTCGGTGTACTGAAGTAGGGGCTCTCCTTTTGTACCCCTTACTAAGTGCACGGGCAGTCAGAGCCGCGCCCACGACCACACTAAGCAAGGCAGAGGGGGGAGTCAAAGCCGTGAGATAGTCAAAGCAACGCCAATACCAGCGGCGCAAGGGGCAAGGAGGTGAGGTGGTTCTCCCTGGCAAGATCCTTGCCGGGGCAGCCTCTGCAGCTCCGGCAGGAGCCTTGCTGGGGCAACTTGCCCAACCCCACGCCAACAGAACGCGCTGCCTTTGGGCCCAAGGTTTCCAAGCACCGCCAACCTCATTGGAAACAAGGCTCGGGAGGCACTTCTGTGGTGGCATGTAGATCTTTGTGAAGACAAAGAGTAGAAGATGACGATCCTTGGCGAGATCCTTGCCAAGGAAATCCACAAGACCCCCGGCAAGGTCCTTGCCGGGGACGACCACGGTGCCGCGGCAAGGCCCTTGCCGGGGCACCGGCAAGGCCCTTGCCATGGGCATCCACAGGGCCATAGCCAGGCTCACGCCCACCTAGATGCCACCACCATTCCCATGCAGCTGCCAGCCCACCAGCTAGGCAGGAACCTGCGTGTCAACAGGAGGCCTCTAGGCCAACTCAGCAACGCCTACGTGGTGACATGCAGATCTTCGTGAAGACCCTACCACCGTGCCACCTCAGCTGCCTGCCAGCTTACATGGCACCACACGCCCCGCTGGCCTGGACGCGTGTCGGAGTAGGGTGGAGCGGCGACGGACGGGATGGGGGTCACATTAAATGCACCTTGTCCCATAATGGCTAGCGATAAGCATAGCCATAGTACACCGATGCCACCTCCTGCGTGCCACTGTGATGATCCCCTTGACTATAAAAGGAGGGCCAAGGCATACTGGAGAGGGATTGGTACCCCTAAGCAATTTACTCCTTGTAGCCAGCTTAAGAACAGCAAGAACACTCAAATAGACACCTAAAGTAGGACTAGGGTATTAAGCACGTCGCGGCTCGAACCTGGGTAAACACCCTGTGTGCTTGGACTGACTACTGATCCCGCTCTTCTCTCGACCTCACGCCCCGCGACCGTAGTAGGGATTCCCGTGATCCCATTGGTGTCGTTTCCACTGACATCTTTGGCGCACAGGTAGGGGGTGCCTGTTGAGAGGATCTGGTTCGGTGGTTGGTTCGAACTTGGCTCTTAGTCACCATGGCTTCCAAGGAAGAAGGCGACCGAGCAAGTAGTGTCGTCAGCGGATACGGCGAACGCCCGCACGGCGATAGAAAAGATAAGTTGCGCAAAACCTTGAGTATTTCCTTTTTATGTATATGGTTATTCTCCTCGGAGATCTTTTCCTCCTGTATGAGAAACCTGCACGCAGTGGGGCCCTTCCATTATTGGCAACGCCCTTGGTCTATTTCAAGTCCGCTCAATAGATCGAGCGGCTGCGTCGAGAACGGCAGGGTGGCCTTCCGCTATCGAAAACGCTCTCGCTCTGTCTCGAGTCCGCTCGACAGTCTGAGCGTCCGCGCCGAGAATGGCAAGATGGTTCGCCTGGCGGTAAGCATGCCTAGCCAGCCGCTAAAGGATCCGTCCTTCAAAGCGTAGCAGTTTGGATTTACGCGCCAGCAAGCCTACCCAATAAATGTAGGGTGGACATACAGAGGAAGATTGAACAGGGAAATAACATGCATCATATTAAAAAGTACCACAGAGTATATATGACATCAATTGTTGCTGCAGTTCTAACTAAATATAAAAATTGTCTTGGTCATGAACCTGCAGCGACAACGAGAAGCGGGATGCCTAATCTCGGCGCTGGCCCTCAACCCTCTGGATTTCGCCGACAATGATGGGCTCGATGTGCTCATTGAGCACCATGAGGTCTGCATCGCTCGGCAAGCTATCCAGCGCATCGTCGAAGTCGACGTTGGGGTTCTAGTAGGCCAGCTTAGTTAGGACTTTGGTCATGGCGCCCCGGCAAAGCATCCGGGCTCCATCGGCTAGGGAGCTCGCCGAGTTAGAATGGTACCGCTCCAGGGCCCCAAGAACACCTTCAAAGAATATGGCCAGCCTGGCGTTGGGAGTCACGCTTGGTTCCGGGGTATACCTCACGTCAGGCATTCCCATGCCGGTCAACTTCTCAGTGATCCTGTTGGCAACATCAATTAGGCGGCTGATCCAAAGCTTCTCGCCGCTCACATAGTCTTCGTGGTTGGCGGCGTCATTCACCCGTTTCTGCGTCTCCTCCTCCAGGCTTTTGGCCAGGATCCCTTCTCGGGTCTTGGCCTCTGACAGCGCCCCCTCGAGGCCCTCCAGCTTAAGCTTTAGGTCCTTGATGGCGTCGTTGGCCGTGGAGAGCAGCTTAGCCTTGCTGAGGACCGCGGCGTGTGCCCCGACCAGAGCCTCGTTGAGCGTGTCTTTCTCCTTAGACAGCTCCAGGGCTTGGTTCTTCAGGCCATCCCGCTCCGCCTCCAGCTCGTTCACCTTGTCGTCATGAGCCCGGGCTTGAGCGTTGAGTGCTTCTTGATGCTTCTGCTCTAGCCCTTGGGTTGGCCATGCGACAAGCCTCTCCACCTCCTCATCCTTGCCACGGAGCTTGGCGGCAAGCGCCACCTCACGAGCAACAAGATCCTCTTCCTGGGAGTTCAGCGCGGCCTTGCGTTGGTGCCGGATGGCCTCGTCCTTGTTGGCCTGGGCCTTCGCCATCTCCTGGGCCTTCTTGATGTCGGACTGCTTGAAGATGAGCTCCTGTTTGCACTCAGCCAGCTGCTCCTGGGCGACCCTCAGCTCCTCATGAGCCTGGCGGGACCAGGCCTGCGCCTCGGCGACATGTTCCTTGAGGTCAGCCTCCATCTTATTCACCACCGCCTCCTTGGTCCTCGCCTGGTCCAGACGGGCGCGGTGAAGTGCCTGGAGCTTGTTGAAGTTGGCGCTCATGGCCCGGAGGAGCCGCTCTTCCTGAGAGATGCCACCGGTGCTCGACTTGTCAACGACTTCTAGGCCGGCGGCGGCAAGCACCTCATTGTTAAAAACCTCTCCCTCAGCGGGCGCCCCGGTGCTCGCCGTCTCTGGAAGGCGGACGAACAAGTTGTCGCCCACCTTCAAGTACCTGCCTGAGCCGGAGGCAGCGGAGGAGGAGGGTTGATCATGGACCATCTCCTCCTTGGCGGTGGCCTTGCCGATGCCCCCGGCAGACCCTTTGCCGGCCTCCTCCTCGGTAGCACCCTTGCCGGCGTCCCCGGCAGGCCCCTTGCCGCCCCCCTCGTCGGTGGTCTTGCCGGTCTCCCCGGCCGGCCCCTTGGCGGCATCTTCGGCATCCTTGGCGGTTTCCTTGGTGGCGATCTTGTTGGCCTTGGCCTCGGCGCCCTTGGCGATCTCCTCGATGGTGGTGTCGGTGGTCTCCTGGTCCGCCGGGGGAACGCCTAGATGCCAGCATGGAAAGTAAGGCAGAGCCGAAGCAATGACTAAAAGAAGAGAGAGACAGAAGAAACAAGAAGGGACAAGAGGCAAACGAACTCACCCGTTCTGGGGTCGCCAGCACCCAAGTCCACTTCCTCCTCCTCCGTGTGCATGGGCTCGGTGGTGGATGCCCTTGCCGGCGATGCCCCTTGGGCGGCATGGGAGAAGGGGGCGACGTGTTGGGGGAAGCCCTCAGTGGCTCCTCCTGCTGTCGTTCTTCTCCTGCGA
Source organism: Triticum aestivum (assembly GCF_018294505.1). NCBI lineage: Eukaryota > Viridiplantae > Streptophyta > Magnoliopsida > Poales > Poaceae > Triticum > Triticum aestivum. Next base: position 512,266,596 of record NC_057804.1, read on the forward strand.
GCCCGACAAGGTTAGCGTCAACACCCCGCACTCCGGCAGACATGGGGAAAAGAATGACTGGTGGGCTTACGTTGGGGGCTGAAGCGGGGGCTGCATCGGGGGTTGTTGTCCGGACTACTCTCCACCACCATTGGCGCATTTGAAGTGCCCGCCAGGGGCTGGCTGCCCGTCGAGGCTTTGGCCCTCTTCGCCACCCGCTTGGCCAGAGTCTCCGTGTCCCTGCCAAGACAAAGGAAAATCAAGATAAGCAGCACGGCTGGTGTCGTGGAATTGTCACGACAGATGTCCTTAGTGTGAGGACTTAGTCACAAGGCCAACGCATCTGTGTAGTATCTTGAGAGGGGTTAGGCGGAATCGAGATACGCAACATAAGACAAGGATTTGGATAGCTTCGGGCCCCAGGAAACATCAGCCGGTAACAACCCTACATGCTGTTTGAGGCTAGGTCTCATTATGATCACGAGAGAGTCGCCCGTAAACCGGCTCTTTGTGTCTAGCCCTAGAGATTGTTTCTTGTCCCCTCTTTGGGGAGCCCTGCCCCTCCTTATATAAGTTAGAGGGGCGGGTTACATGTGGAGTCCAAATAGGATTAGGACTAGCCTATCTTGTACTACAAGCCGGATACAAGTCCGGGTCTTGATTCCTTGTAAGGGAGATATTCCTCACGCCTTTCCTCTTAAGCCGGCCTATCATAACGTAAGCCGGCCTTCTGGGCCTTGAGCCTCCTGGGCTCCCAGGTCTTGTTGCTCCTCTGATCCGCTTGCCAGGTCACCCATAAGTCGTCAGGATCGGGCGGGTCATGTAGTGTGTCGTCTAGTCAGGGCGGGTCATTAATGAGTCGCCAAGTCCGGCCGGGTTATACTTCCGGCCGGGTTACACCGCGGGGTATATCCCCGACATTAGCCCCCAAGTTTAGCTTGGATTTATCCATGGTAAACTTATGCTGAAAAATAAACACAAGAAAAAATTTGACAGGTTGTGCTCCGGGTTAAGAATTCTTGTAAACCGGCACCTGCACATCCTTAAGTCCTTGTCGTTTCCTTCTTCTAGAAAATCCGGGTCAATAGACCAGCTTCACAATCAATTTGCTTGTAGAAGAAAATATTGTAAACAAATAATCCATTTGAGTCGGCTTCCGTAGCGCCGACTTAAAAAATATAGGCCTTGAAATACTCATCTGATTTTCAACCAGCTTAAAGATGTAGATCTTGCCAAGTTATAATTTCCAAAATCTCTGGGTTATAAAAGACTGATGATGTCGAGTCATAATTGTTGTTGATGCTAGTTTATGTAATTGATCCTCCTGATTTGCTCAAAACTGATAATTTGAAGATTTTTCTCCCTTATATCCATATTACCTGTAGCCCCCAAGTCTTGAGCAGAACAAAGTGATGGTTTAAGACTTGCTCCAGTAAATGTTGCAACCTTGAAGAAATCCGGTTCATTCATCCTGCTCATGAAAACTTCAACCAGTGTAGCCCCCAAGGGCCGGGTCATTATGCAATAATGAGCAGGGACTTTGTAGTTATAACCATGTAAATTTGAACAGCAATGTGTAGCCCCCAAGGGCCGGCTTAGTAAGATAATACTGAGCTGGGACTTTGCATATAATTGATAATAACATCATATGATGTAATCTCCACCATGGGGTTTGAACCCACGTCCATAAGGTTAAGAGCCTTGCACTCTACCTACTGAGTAGTGGATCTTTCAATGTAATCGACCGAGGCTTGTGTACCTTGAATTTTTGACAGGAGAAATTGGTAGCCCCCAAGGGCCGGCTCATGGAAAATGTGATGAGTCGGGTCTTTCAACAAGTTGAGCAAAAAATGACTTTGCATTAGCCCCAAAGTGCCATGGTGCATGCTGGCAGTGACATGGGAGTTGCATATTTGATATAATCCCAATCTGAATAATATAGCCCCCAAGTGTTGGGTCGTAAGCCTGCAACGACTCGGGACTATTCCTTCCATTGTAGAATAAATCATATCCATTGATAAAAATAATAGCCGTTGCGCTAAAGCGACTTTGAAAACCTCAATCATAGCACTGGTTATTGGTAATCACAATAGAAACCCAGCCATGTTGGCTATTCAAGATTTGAATAATATAATCCGATATGAAAACCTCAATCATCAATGTCATCATGAAAATCCAGCTAGTTTGGCTATTAAAGGTTTGAATACCTCATCGGTTGACAAGTAAATCCGGAGTTTAAAGACTTGGTGGCTCTTGGCCGATGGCGATGTAATACTCCTCCATTGTAAGCCAGAATTTTTATAACCCTGCGGCTTATAGCCTTTGAGAAAAATCCAGAACAGATCATCGTTTTGAAGCATGAACTTTGGTAATCAGCTTGAACTTAATCATTTATATGTCATATTTCTGCAAATCCTGCAAAGAGTTTAAACAACACATGCCCTGGCGACTTAACGTCAAAAACCAGGGCGGGTAACCACCCAAATGTAGTCTTATCCTGCACATAAGAGATCACAAGATCCCTATGATCCTTTGAATGATACCGCCGGCTTATGTGACCCGGACAGTGAAGTTGATAACTCAACTATGTAAGAACCGGCACATATGATATTTGTGACAACTCAAATACTTGCGATTTTATAAAAACAGATAAATTTTTTTAGGCTTCCGATTCGAATACGATCAGTAAACCGTTCCAAAGGGGTTAAGCTAAGATTCGAATACGATCATATAGCCCCCAATGGCATTGGTGTTGCTGATCAAAGTGGGTATCGACATCTATGTTCTCTTTGGTTCGAATACGACCTATGTTTGAACATGAAGCCCCCAAATGACCTTAAGAGTTGTTTAGCGACGCTGATTCGAATATGATCCACGTCGATTCCCAAAGGGGTTGAGCTATGATTCGGATACGATCAAGAAGCCCCCAAGTAGGTTCAGCAGTTTGCTAATCAAAAGGGTATCGACAGCTATGTTCTCTTTGGTTCGAATACGACCTATGTTTGAACAAGAAGCCCCCAAGTGACCATAAATTTGGCATCACACTGATCAAGAGGGTACCGACAGCTATGCTCGATGAGCAGGAAGCCCCCAAGTGACCGTAATAAGGTAAGCCGTAAAGCAGGATACCCATGTTTGAACCGCGCATCATGGCGGCAAGTTCTTTTTGGCAACCTTTACTTTGTCTGAGAACTCGAACTTTGCGAGAGATTAATTCTTTTTGAACTGGAACTTTAAACCGGATTTGAAAGCTTCAAAAATTTGTGAGGGACAAATTTTACCTTGAGCCGGATTTTGAACCGGATTTGAGAGCTTCAGTGCTTTGTGGGAGAAAGATGTCTCTTGAGCCGGATTTTAAACCAGAGTCCTTATTTTGAGCCGGAAATCTTCTGACGGCTTTTAAATTTTCGTCGATCTAGCCGTAATATCCGGGGCCGGGTTATTTTCCCTTCAATGATCTTGAATTTATTGAAACCGGCTAATTTTTCTGAGTCATATCATTGTAGCCCCCGAGTCTCAAGACGACTTGAGGAGTTGGCTTGAGATTCTCCATAATTAACCGTGATATAGACCGGTTTGAATCCTGCATGGGACAACTTGCAAACCAAAGTAATTGCTCTTTTGAAGAAAATAATATGTAATATAAAATATATTGGATGGATTTCACCTGATATGTTAGGCTAGTGATTATCCACAGAAGGTTGAGGTGACTGCGGCGGGTTATAAATGATCCCGTATGAGCCGTGTCAGCAACTCGGCCAATGGTTCCTTCCAACTGGCTGTTTGAAGTTAACCAAACCGTAGTGCCGGCGACTTGTGCACCTATCCATTGAGCCATCCAGTGCAGACGGCGGTTGATAATATATGATAATTTGCCTCCAATTTGTTGGAAGAGAAATCGGGCTTCCCAAGTAGTGACTTGCTCATACTCAATAAACAGCTCATCCAGAAAAATGCGGCCCGGTGTGTTGATGTAGACCAGGCCGCAAGAGACGAACCATAAAAACGACCGCAACATCAAAGGCGGCTCAGACAGATGAATCAACCGTGGTGCTGTAAACCGGTGCGGGCGGGTAAGTTGTCCTCCTTGTTGTAAGCCGGCGTGGTCATAAGAGACGGCCACTGCGTTGTAAGCCGGCGCGGTCGCGAGAGACGGCCACGACGTTGTAAGCCGGCGCGGTCGGAGAGACAGCCACGGTGTTGTAAGCCGGTGCGGGAGTCTGTTGAGTAACGACGACCACCTGTGCCAAAAGATGTTGGCGTGTCTCCACCTCCACGGTATAATATCACTTTTTGTCATAAATAATTGCCCTGCATAAACAATATTGCAGACCAAGGCAAAGATAAACTTGTTCTTTGACAAAAACAACATGTGATAATAAAACAAACTTGGATGGATATCACCTGATTTGTTTAGGCCGAAAATAACCCGCCATGAAATTGATGATCCCTAGGTGAAACTGAAATCCCTCACGGGTGAATCGGCCGCGGGAACAAACAGATAAACCGGCCATGGCGTTTGTAAGCCAGTGCAGACGAGCAAGCTGTCATCCACGTTGTAAGCCGGTGAGGACGCGTGAACCGGCCACGAGGGCGGACGGGCGAGTCGTCTGTGGCGTTGTAAGGTGGTGCTGACGGGCGAACTGGTCGGTGCATTGATGTAAACCGGACCGCAGGGGCGATGGCTGTATATAATAACACTATAGGCAGAGTAGTTGTTTTCAAAAAATTAATAAATATTGATAAAAGTAAACTGGATGGATATCACCTGGTATTTTTTGCCGGATGCTGGCGCCGAATAATGCATAGTGCTGCTTTTGTTTTTTGACAAAACAGTTAATTGGTTCTGTGTCTTCTAGTGCCTGAGCTTTCCACATAACCCGGCCGGCACTTTTTGAGCCAGAATTTTTGGAACCAGAACTTTTTGATAATCCGGCCGGAACCTTTGATAACCCGGAACTTTTTTACCGGAACCTCTTGATAATCCGGCCGGAACTTTTGATAATCCAGAACTTTTAAACTGGAACCTCTTGATAATCCGGCCGAAACTTTTGATAATCCGGAACTTTTGAACCGGAACCTCTTGATAATCTGGCCGGAACTTTTGATAATCCGGAACTTTTCAACCGGAAGATCTTGATAATCCGGCCGAAACTTTTTGATAATCCGGAACTTTTCTGTAGCCTAAGTCGGAACTCTTTCATGACTCGGACGGAACCTTTCGGTGATTCGACTGGAACCCTTCGGCGATTCGGACCGAACTTTTCGTCGAGGCGATCGGAACTCTTTGGTGATTCAGACGGAACCTGTCGTCGAGGCGGTCGGAACCTTTCGCCGATTCAGACAGAACCTTTCGTCGAGGCGGTCGGAACTTTTCGCCGATTCAGACGGAACCTTTCGTCGAGGCGGTCAGAACTTTTTCGGCGATTTAGACGGAACCTTTCATCAAGGCGGTCAGAACTTTTTTGGTGAGCCAGCTGGAACTCTCCGACAAGTCGACCGGAACTTCTTCAATAAGCTGGGTGGAGCTTCTCGATCCCTGGGATAGCGCCCTTCAAGAACTCAACACCACCATGCGCGAGCCCCACGGTGGGTGCCAACTATCATGGAATTGTCACGGCAGATGTCCTTAGTGTGAGGACTTAGTCGCGAGGCCAACGCATCTGTGTGGTAGCTTGAGAGGGGTTAGGCAGAATCGAGAGACGCAACATAAGACAAGGATTTAGACAGCTTTGGGCCCCGGGAAACATCATCCGGTAACAACCCTACATGTTGTTTGAGGCTAGGTCTCATTACGATCACGAGAGAGTCGCTGGTAAACCGACTCTTTGTGTCTAGCCCTAGAGATTGTTTCTTGTCCCCTCTTTGGGGAGCCCTGCCCCTCCTTATATAAGTTAGAGGGGCGGGTTACATGTGGAGTCCAAATAGGATTAGGACTAGCCTATCTTGTACTACAAGACGGATACAAGTCCGGGTCTTGATTCCTTGTAAGGGAGATATTCCTCAGGCCTTTCCTCTTAAGCCGGCCTATCATAACGTAAGCCGGCGTTCTGGGCCTTGAGCCTCCTGGGCCTCCGGGTCATGTCGCTCCTCTGATCCGCTTGCCAGGTCACCCATAAGTCACCAGGATCGGGCGGGTCACGTAGTGTGTCATCCAGTCAGGGCGGGTCATTAGTGAGTCGCCAAGTCCGGCCGGGTTATACTTCCGGCCAGGTTACACCCCGGGTTATATCCCCGACAGCTGGGAAGAACAGGAATGACGAGGGGGGGGGGAAGGATGCTTACTCGTCCTCGGCCTCCTTGTTGTTGCCTTCCTTTTCCTCCTCAGGATGAGGGACGAAAAGTCAAAGGCGACCCTCGGGTCGGCATCCGCGGGAGGAGGGGAAGGTGATGGAGTCCGGTAGTGCTTGGATGAAGAAGAGGCAGTTGTCTTCTTCTTCGCCACCGTGGCCCTCTTCTTCGCTGATGCGGCTCTCGTTTCACGCACGGCCTCCCCCTGAGCCACCTGCCGCTGCGTGGCCCTGCCGGAACGGACCGGCTCGCCAGAGCTGGCCCGCCGCGAGACACGCTTCTTCTTCATGGCCGGAGGATCATCAGATTCGGCCTCTCCTTCGGCCGACTCCTCGGCCACATCTTCAACAAGGGGGACCTCGGTGCCGGCACCGCTGCCCCCCAGTAGACTTCGCCCATGGGGCGAACTCCTTATCCTCCGCATCCACGACAGCCTCGCTCTCCATGCCGCCAGCGCTGCCCGCCGCCCTAACAAGGTCCGTCTTTGCCACCCTAGCGGCGATATAGTCCAGCTCCTCTTGGGTGGTGTCTTGGATGAGCAGCGGCTCCTCGTGGTCGAGCTCCTCCACCAGGGTGTCAAAGAATTCCCGCACCATGTGTGCCGAGGGCTCGGCCCAGCCCGGGACAAGACGATGCGTGTTGAAGTCCGGCATCATGCCAAGTATGTCGGATTGGCGGGAGTTGTTGCTCAGCGGGGCCACCCCCGCCGGCAGCCCGAACAAGGGCCCCTTGACGGTCTTGTCGGAGTTCACAGCCCTGCCGGTCCTCTCCACCCTGCCGCCGCCAAACACGTCGATTTGGAAGATCCTCTGGCAATACCAAGCGTGCCCCATAACCGTGAGGTTGTGCTTCAAGCCAGAGCGGAGCCTCATGATGTCTGCCGCGTTCCTATAATCCCAGGCCATCCTCCCCTTATTATGCAGCGGAGCGATTCGGCGGCAGATGAAACCCGCCCCAATCATTTCAAGGGTGAGCCCGACCTCGGTGAGGCGGCAAATCCTGGTGGTGGCGATTGAGAACTTCGCATTGAGGTTGCCCTAGGCCGCGTTGCAGATCAACGGCTCTCGACGAACGCCCCGGAAGAACGCTGACGGGTTCTTCTCCATAATCCAGCACCACCGACCCCGCCTGAGGGAGTCCTGGATTAGGGGGTGTCCAGATAGCCGGACTACCATCATCAGCCGAACTGTCGTCGGCTGGACTATCATCATCGACCGGACTCCAAGACTATGAAGATACAAGATTGAAGACTTCGTCCCGTGTCCGGATGGGACTTTCCTTGGCGTGGAAGGCAAGCTTGGCGATACGGATACGTAGATCTCCTACCATTGTAACCGACTCTATGTAACCCTAGCCCTCTCCGGTGTCTATATAAACCGGATGGCTCTAGTCCGTAGAACAACAACTATTACAATCATACCATAGGCTAGCTTCTAGGGTTTAGCCTCCTTGATCTCGTGGTAGATCCACTCTTGTAAACATCCACAATATCAATATCAATCAAGCAGGACGTAGGGTTTTACCGCCATCAAGAGGGCCCGAACCTGGGTAAAACATCGTGTCCCTTGTCTCCTGTTACCATCCGCCTAGACGCACAGTTCGGGACCCCCTACCCGAGATCCGCCGGTTTTGACACCGACATTGGTGCTTTCATTGAGAGTTCCTCTGTGTCGTCACCGATAGGCTTGATGGCCTCTTCAATCGACAACGACGCAGTCCTGGGTGAGACTTTTCTCCCCGGACAGATCTTCGTATTCGGCGGCTTCGCACTGCGGGCCAACTCACTTGGCCATCTAGAGCAGATCGAAAGCTACGCCCCTGGCCATCAGGTCAGGTTTGGAAGCCTAAACTTCACGGCCGATATCCGCGGGGACTTGATCTTCGATGGATCTGAGCCACAGCCGAGCGTGCCGCACTGTCACGATGGGCACGACCTAACTCTGCCACCGGACAACACCTTGGAGGCCTGTCACAGCCCCAGTTCAGCCCTTGCTTGACTTTGCTTGTTCATCATGCCATCATGTTTAAATTCCAAAGAAATTTGAAATGGGGATTGTTGAAACCCTAGCACCAAATGAAATTTAACTAGGTTCAATAAAAATATTTTCAATAACCCAGAATGCCCTTTGGAAATGTTCATAATTTCTGTTAAAGGTGAAAACCTCTTCCAAAAATGATGAACATATTTATAGGCTATTCCTGGATTTTTGAATTAAATTATATAGTATTTGCATTTGGGCATTTAATTGCTAATAATATTTTAAATGCTCAAATAATCACAAACTGAAATGTTTACTGTTGGAAATATTCCAAACAGTGGCCACAGTCAGTTGCATGATTTTTGGAAATGCTCTGGCATTTTTAATAAATCCAAACACAATTACAGAAAATAGGAAATAGTAATAAAAAAGGGAGAGAGAAAGGTTTACCTGACCTTACCTGGCAGCCCGCTGGCCGGCCCAGCACTGTGCTGGCCCGTGCCAGCCACCTGCTTCCTCCCGCCAGAGCAGGCAGGCAGCTGCCTGTCGGCCGCGCGCGCCGCCGTGCGCCACCTCCTGCTTCCCCGGCCTCCCTAGCGACGCCACGAGGACGCCTCGTGTCCCCTTGCCCCTCTTCCTCCCTCGCTGCTCCCTCTCTCTTCCCCGAACACTCTCCCCCTCCTCTGTTCCCCTCCCCGAATGGAGCCGCCGCCACCGACGAGAGCCACCGTGGCTACCGGCCACCCCACGGCTCACCGACGCCCCAGGAAGCCCCGCCGGTCCTCCCTCTACCTCCTCAACGAGCCACGAGGCCCCGGACGTGCCGCAACACCGCCCTCGATGTCTTCTTCAACCTCGGGACTGCCGGCCATCTTCGTCAAATTCATCGGCTCCAGTGCCTCCCCGAGCTCCCCGAGGCCACCGTCGCAACCCCTGTGAGCTCCACTCCGTTTTCCCTCCTTCATTTTGCTCGTTCCCGTGCCGTAGCACCCCCGGCCACATTCCCGAGCACCGCCGTCCGCCATGGCCGCGTAGCTCTCCTGACCCGAGCCCCTCTGCTCGAACCCGTGGCACCAGCGCGCTTCTGGTGGCCCGCGGATGCCGTCTGGACCATCAGTTTCTCTCCTAGCGCGCCGCAGCCCAACCCCGCACATGGCCGAACTCCGGCCGCCGCCTCGAGCTCCACTCCGGCGAACCCCGGCCACCCCCGCACCTCCCGTTGGTCCCCCTAGATGCGCACGGGCGCGGGCTACCTCCTGGTGCCCTTGGCGCGTTGATCCGATGCCCCTAGCGCAAGTCCGGCGTCCCCCGCCATGCTCTGTGGTCGTCGCCGGCTACACTCCGGCGAGAGCTGATGTGGCCGGTCATTAGGGCCTAACCACCCCCCCGCTAACCCAGGCCTTGGCCACTGACTGTGGGCCCCACACCCTTAACTAACCACGGTTAACCCCCTGTTTAGTTTAAGTTAACCACAGTGGCCCCACGCGTCGGAATTGACCTAGCTGACGTGGCCGTTGACCGGTCCCACCTGTCAGTGAGTTAAAACAACCCTGTGTCACTGACGTGTGGCCCCCACACGTCAGGTTTGACAAGCAGCAGCGTCTGTTGACCTGCTGACGTCACAGTGACGCACTGATGACGTAGTAAATGTTTCTGGAATTTAAATAATTCTTAAATGAGTTATTATTTTCAGAAAATGTCCTAAACTTCAATAAATCATAGAAAATTAACCGTAACTCCAAATTAAATAATTTATATATGAAAAATTATCAGAAAAATTCAAGGAATCCATCTGTACCATTTTCATGCATGTTGGAACAACTTATAGCTGCTGTTTAGCACAAATCAAATAAAGGGCATTTAAATATCCACATATGGAGTTTGAATTTGAATCTTGGATTCAAACCAACTTCATTTAATTTGGTTTTAGTTGCATTAGCTCAAAACACATTCATTTTGCCATGTCATGATCATGCATCATATTGTGCATTGCATTGATTGTGTTCCCTTCTGTGTTGCCGGTATTTGTCCCCTCTCGATAGACGTGATACCGATGATGTGATCGTTGGCACTGATGAAGAATCAATGTTATCTTCAGAAGTGCCAGGCAAGCAAAACCCCCTTGTTCATTCCGATAAAATCCCACTCTCTCGCTCCTGCTCTCTTTTACTGCATTAGGACAACAACGACATATTTGATACTTGCTGCGGTAACTGAACCCCTTTATCGTTTGCATGACCTGTCATTGCCACAGTAAATAGATGAAACCCACTAGCATGAGTAGGAGTTGTTTGAGCCCTGATGTGCCTACTCATTCATGCTTGTTTGTCATGCCTGCTACTGCTTAGAGTTGAGTCAGGTCTGATTCATCGGGGATGAATCAGAGGCGTGTGAACATGTCCTACTATGGGTGAACTAAGTGTGTGAACACGATTTGGTAAAGGTAGCGGTGAGAGGCCATGTAGGAGTACATGGTGGGTTGTCTCATTGCAGCCGTCCTCAGGAACTGAGTTCTGTGTTTGTGATCCATGACCAGTTACTACCACACATTGGGTTCCGGTAACTCGACCCCTCTCGACTTATTAATCAACTTGATCTCTGTCCAGGAGTTGCAACTAGTTTCTGGTGTTTGTAGGCAGTGTTAATAGTCTACCAAGTGGCACCCGGTACAGGTGGGCTTGGGACAGACTAGGCACAGTGGCACGGTGTACCAAGTGGCACCCGGTTGGTGGGCTTGGGAACCCTGCTCACATCGTTTGGGGCCGTGAGCGACACCCCGGCCGGATCTCCTTGCGGATGGAACCCGAATAGGCGATAAACCTGGACGGGAGACTTGTTCGGTTAGTCAGGTCGTGGCCGACTCCCTCGCCCGGCTTCCGCTTGAAGGTTGCCGAGGTACATGACGTGTACAGGGCGGTAAGTGGCGAGAGCGTGTGTGAAGAAGTACACCCCTGCAGGGTTAACATCATCTATTCGAATAGCCGGATTCCTCGGATATGGAAACTTGGACCCCATTGCATAGTTCATAGACAAGTGAAAGTGGATACCCTAAAATACGCAAGATAAGCGTGAGTGCTATGGATGGCGTTCTCGTAGGGAGACGGGAGCGGATCCATAGTGGTGTATTGATATGGTGAATATGTGGACTCGTGTGCGCCACCTCAAAAGAGTTACTTGCAGTCGTAGTTCAGGATAGCCACCGAGTCAAAGCTGGCTTGCTGCAGTCAAACTCCACCATCCCCTTGTTGATAATGATGCATATGTAGATAGTTCTGATGTAAGTCTTGCTGGGTACATTTGTACTCACGTTTGCCTATTTTATGTTTTTGCAGAGAGACTTCAGTCTCACTAGTAGTTCCGCTTGGACTTCGACGTTTAGCTTGATACCTCAGCTACGATCTTGTGCCCTCGGCAGGATCTGATAGATAGTCAGGCTTTTCAGCCTTTTTCATTTATAGACGTCTGTACTCAGACATGATAGCTTCCGCTTGTGCTTTGATTTGTATGCTCTGAGTGTTGGGTTATGAGACCCATGTTTGTAATATCTCGCTCCTCGGAGCCTATTGAATAAACTACTTGAGTCGTAGAGTCATTTTGTGATGCCATGTTGTATTTGCACATATCGAGCATATTGTGTGTATGTTATTGTAATGCTTGGTATGTGTGGGATCTGACTATCTAGTTGTTTATCCTTAGTAGCCTCTCTTACCGGGAAATGTCTCCTAGTGTTTCCACTGAGCCATGGTAGCTTGCTACTGCTCCGGAACACTTAGGCTGGCCGGCATGTGTCCTTCTTCGTTCCTGTGTCTGTTCCTTCGGGGAAATGTCACGCGATGAATACCGGAGTCCTGTTAGCCCACTACAGCCCGGTTCACTGGAGTCCTGCTAGCCCAGTGCTACAGCCTGGATTCACTCGCTGATGACCGACACGTTCGATGCTGGGTCATGGATGCCTGTCCCTGTAAGTCTGTGCCACTTTGGGTTTACGACTAGCCATGTCAGCCCGGGCTCCTTATCATATGGATGCTAGCGACGCTGTCATATACGTGTGCCAAAAGGCGCAAACGGTCCCGGGCTAAGGTAAGGCGACACCCATGGGAATACCGTGCGTGAGGCCGCAAAGTGATATGAGGTGTTACATGCTAGATCGATGTGGCATTGAGTCGGGGTCCTGACAGCGTTGGTATCAGAGCTTGACTGTCTGTAGGATTACCAAGCCAAACTGGTCGAAGTTGAGTCTAGAAATGCTTTAGTTATATGTAAGGGAATTGATTGTGGGATGGAACGTAAGGCTCTTTTTACTCCTTATACCTTATGCCCTTCTGATCTGAGTCATCTTATCTTTCCTACGGGGATTAAGAACTAGGCTATCTCTTCTTTCTATCAGGATCACGTGTTACTAATCCGTAGACTTATAAGATTGTTGGATTTAAGCTTGAGTTCAGTTTCTACTACTTCCGTACGTTAACTGTTGATCTCGAAACCTTGATATTGTGTTTCTGAGTGGTTATGCCACCATTTTTGTGAATGTCTCAAATCTTTTCTGAGCATTTACAACCGTTATGCTGTCCGAGTCATCCCAGGTTTCTAAATAGTCGGATGCATTTGCAAATCCCTTCCTCCTGTTTCCGATGTGCCTTTGGTCAGATTAATCACACAAATCAGTGAGTTGAGGTACTTTATTGCCTTGACATATATGTTGGAGCTAGTATTATGACCCTAGGTGTCTTAGGGGATCATCTAGTAATTTAGCCATGATTTGTGTTCCCAGTGTGATGATTCTGGCCATCATTCTCGAAAGCATCCCGTGATGCTACTTAGTAGTAGGTATTCTATTCCTGGGTTCTTGAACCCGAGATTCACTCTACTTACTTCATGTTGATAGTAATTGCTAGCTCCCTTAGGTTATTAGTAACCTTTGCGATAGTCCTTGAAGTCCGTGGTATCTTCTTCTTCCAAATACCATGAACTACTTATGGCAGAAGTTCCTCGTTAAACTGAACAATCACAACCAGAGTGCTCTTGATGAGTTCTCCATTATATATTGTGGCTCTGCCAGTTCTACCTTTCTGCATGGGTTACCCAGAAGAATTATGTTGAACTTCGCTCGACATACTAATCTATGCATCCACAACTCAGAAAGTTATATGTTCCTCGAGTTGTTCCCCTTTAGTTGTTTTCTGACCCTCGTCTATCAGTTGATAGTCAAGATTATGTGTGCATTCATTCATCGATGCCTATTACTCTTGTGGTCCGTCAAGCCATTCTATCGCAGAATGACTAGGAGAAACAAACTCCAGTACCTCTTCCATATCCAGGATTGGGTCAAAGAAGTTGTGCTCCGCAGATCAAATTGCTAATCCAGCTTTTGTTCTGTTCTACCTTGGAGTATTACCATCTTTATATCGGGATTGTTATAGGAATTGCACACCATCCTATGAACTCTTGGTACAGTGATACTTCTTGCCATCATTAGTCATTCCTCGGTCTTCGTGTTGATGCAACCAGAATACCGACAAATGAATTGTGATGTGTGAAATCAATACGCCTAGCAACCTCGTTGCTGGGTAGTTAAAGGACAATAATTTCATTCTTAGTGTGTTGGTTATTGAATCATCATTCTAAGATTGATCGTGCTACCTAGTCCATTCTCCTGGTTCACTCCTCGATCGATGAGTTAGGATTATTTCAAATCCTTGCTCTATTGATCATATCATCTTGCCCTGAAAAGCAAGATTGTTCTCGAGCTTAGTAACATACTGGTGGTTCGTGATTTTCTGAATATCTTCTCAGAAGTATTACCAGGTTGTCACCTGACCGCTATGTTGAGCTCGTGATCAAGTTGGTTTCTTGTGAACCTACCTTCTCTCCAAGAGTCGGTGTTAGATATCCCTGAGCTAGTTGGTTAAGCTAAACGACAACTTGGAGGGTTGGAAGATAAAAGCTTGCCTGACTTAGTTCGTTCCAAAGGGATATTCTTGTGTAGTGTGTATTGAAGAAAGATGATATCTTCATCGATTGGTCCCTGTGATCAGTTGCTGGACCTATTGTCTTATCAATCCTTTGATTTGAGTGTGGGCTATCGTCAAATCAAGTCAGAACCAACGATGTTAGTAATGTTGTCTTACTCGTGGTTGATCCCTCGAGCATACACCATTATATCTTTTGGGTCTGATCAATGCTATCACCGTGTTCACATGATGGTGGAAGTCCAGTGATATGGAAATTCCGATGAGTTGTTGTTGAGCCCATTGACAACATCCTTATCTCCTCCATGATGTTGTTGAACATTAAGTTAGTGTTGGAAACTTTTGAAAGCATTTTCTTCATGCTAGCTCATGAAGTACTTGTTTGGATGAAAGGAGTGACTTCCTTTGATTCACGTGCATTTGATGTAAGTTGTCGTCGTGAATTCGAGAAAGTTTGTTTTGCTCCTTTGGAATCATCCCAAGTCGGTCATGCACGTGCGAAGAATTCTGTGGTCTGTTAGACTGATCATCTTCATTCCATATGTGTCCCGAGCACACCAAGCCACTGACTGGTTTGTTCTAGGAGAAGGAGTTCTTTTTAAGAGCTAACCCGGGCTTAATCAAGAACTTTGATATCCTCGATGATGGTTCCCAACCAGAACTCGGTAGTGTTTATTATAAGACTACCATGTGGTCGTGCTTGTCTGGGACAACATGTTCACATGTTTGTAGCAGAACCAGCTCATGTTTTGGAGCTTGCTATCGTAGTTCATTTCCCGAGAATCTCGCAACGTCATCTCGTCGATTTGTGTTGCAAACTTTCATTTTTCTTCCTAGACTCGATGAGTCTGGAATATCCTGACACCAACCAGATCTGAATCTCAGGCAGATATGATGGTTGGAACATTTCCCAAGAACTATAATATTGGTCCCTTGATAACCGGTAAAGTGGATGTCGTGGCCAACACACCCAGCCGGAAGACCTGTTATTATAATATCTTGATTGAGGAAGTTGGCCACCTCCCCATAGGGATTTCGTAGGATTTACTCCCTAGTTGCCCCTATGGATTTTGAGATCCCGAAGTCCGACCTTTTACTTGATGTCCTAAGATATCAAACCATATCTATGAATGGGTTACACTAGCACATCAAGGAGAACATTAGAAGCGGAGTGCTAAATGTCTCTCGGTCGATCGTCCAGATTTTGTTCCTTGGCTCGCTAAGATGAAATCTGAGAAAGTGTTATCTTCCTTGCATTTGCATCCTCCATCACCATTCATCATGGTAGTAAGTTGTGTTACCGGACCCTTGACGCGGATGTTGGTAAAACCTTGATGATTATGGAAATGCTCAAGTTCTTGAGAGCACGCACAAGCGCTACGTGTTATCATCGGCTCTAACTGGGATTCCTCTCAGTTTCCTCGGCAATGCTATGACCCTTTCAAACAGTGAATCCACTCTCTATTGTTGGGTTCTTCCCCAGTTACCAGAATCATTCCCAACATTTGCATTTTGTTCCCAGCTTGCACCGCCAATGTGCCATTCTACCATGGGTCTCTTCCATTTCCGGTGATAAGCAAGAATCATCCATTGCGTTGCCTTCAACAAGGTAATCCACATCATCCAAGTCCGAGTATGCCATTCTACCGACCCCCTCCAAACGATCGCTTGAGAATTGCCTTAGGCTGGTATAAAGGTTTTCAATGATCTCTGAATCTAAAGTAATTCTTTTTGCCACTTAAGGGGATATCTCTACGAGTCACCTTCCCTAAGGTGTATCGTTATGGTATCATGGCAACTCAACTCCTCGCTACATTGACAATCGATTACCACCTTCTTAAGCGTGAAATTGTGGTCTACCTAGTGAACCCTCGTCATCTGTTCCACTCCATTCCTCTAGAGGTGTGCTTCGTCTCTCAGCTCGAGAGATGTTACTATGTCTCATTCCGTGAGTTGCTCGATCTTCGAGAAGATCGATTCCTGTAGAGTTTCTTTCTGTTGTCATCGTGTTGGAGGAAGATCTCGAAAGCGAAGACATCGAGATCAATTTGAAGCAATGAATCAACATCTTTGAGGAGGATAATGGATCATGAAGACTGTGTCAGTTCCGTGTCCCCTCTGTCTTCTTACCTCACGTCTTGAATCTCGGGACGAGATTTTTGTTTAGTGGGGGTGAGTTGTCACAGCCCCAGTTCAGCCCTTGCTTGACTTTGCTTGTTCATCATGCCATCATGTTTAAATTCCAAAGAAATTTGAAATGGGGATTGTTGAAACCCTAGCACCAAATGAAATTTAACTAGGTTCAATAAATATATTTTCAATAACCCAGAATGCCCTTTGGAAATGTTCATAATTTCTGTTAAAGGTGAAAACCTCTTCCAAAAATGATGAACATATTTATAGGCTATTCCTGGATTTTTGAATTAAATTATATAGTATTTGCATTTGGGCATTTAATTGCTAATAATATTTTAAATGCTCAAATAATCACAAACTGAAATGTTTACTGTTGGAAATATTCCAAACAGTGGCCATAGTCAGTTGCATGATTTTTGGAAATGCTCTGGCATTTTTAATAAATCCAAACACAATTACAGAAAATAGGAAATAGTAATAAAAAAGGGAGAGAGAAAGGTTTACCTGACCTTACCTGGCAGCCCGCTGGCCGGCCCAGCATTGTGCTGGCCCGTTCCAGCCACCTGCTTCCTCCCGCCAGAGCAGGCAGGCAGCTGCCTGTCGGCCGCGCGCGCCGCCGTGCGCCACCTCCTGCTTCCCCGGCCTCCCTAGCGACGCCACGAGGACGCCTCGTGTCCCCTCGCCCCTCTTCCTCCCTCGCTGCTCCCTCTCTCTTCCCCGAACACTCTCCCCCTCCTCTGTTCCCCTCCCCGAACGGAGCCGCCGCCACCGACGAGAGCCACCGTGGCTACCGGCCACCCCACGGCTCACCGACGCCCCAGGAAGCTCCGCCGGTCCTCCCTCTACCTCCTCAACGAGCCACGAGGCCCCGGACGTGCCGCAACACCGCCCTCGATGTCTTCTTCAACCTCGGGACCGCCGGCCATCTTCGTCAAATTCATCGGCTCCGGTGCCTCCCCGAGCTCCCCGAGGCCACCGTCGCAACCCCTGTGAGCTCCACTCCGTTTTCCCTCCTTCATTTTGCTCGTTCCCGTGCCGTAGCACCCCCGGCCACATTCCCGAGCACCTCTGTCCGCCATGGCCGCGTAGCTCTCCTGACCCGAGCCCCTCTGCTCGAACCCGTGGCACCAGCGTGCTTCTGGTGGCCCGCGGATGCCGTCTGGACCATCAGTTTCTCTCCTAGCGCGCCGCAGCCCAACCCCGCACATGGCCGAACTCCGGCCGCCGCCTCGGGCTCCACTCCGGCGAACCCCGGCCACCCCCGCACCTCCCGTTGGTCCCCCTAGATGCGCACGGGCGCGGGCTACCTCCTGGTGCCCTTGGCGCGTCGATCCGATGCCCCTAGCGCAAGTCCGGCGTCCCTCGCCGTGCTCTGTGGTCGTCGCCGGCTACACTCCGGCGAGAGCTGATGTGGCCGGTCATTAGGGCTTAACCACCCCCCCGCTAACCCAGGCCTTGGCCACTGACTGTGGGCCCCACACCCTTAACTAACCACGGTTAACCCCCTGTTTAGTTTAAGTTAACCACAGTGGCCCCACGCGTCGGAATTGACCTAGCTGACGTGGCCGTTGACCGGTCCCACCTGTCAGTGAGTTAAAACAACCCTGTGTCACTGACGTGTGGCCCCCACACGTCAGGTTTGACCAGCAGCAGCGTCTGTTGACCTGCTAACGTCACAGTGACGCACTGATGACGTAGTAAATGTTTCTGGAATTTAAATAATTCTTAAATGAGTTATTATTTTCAGAAAATGTCCTAAACTTCAATAAATCATAGAAAGTTAACCGTAACTCCAAATTAAATAATTTATATATGAAAAATTATCAGAAAAATTCAAGGAATCCATCTGTACCATTTTCATGCATGTTGGAACAACTTATAGCTGCTGTTTAGCACAAATCAAATAAAGGGCATTTAAATATCCACATATGGAGTTTGAATTTGAATCTTGGATTCGAACCAACTTCATTTAATTTGGTTTTAGTTGCATTAGCTCAAAACACATTCATTTTGCCATGTCATGATCATGCATCATATTGTGCATTGCATTGATTGTGTTCCCTTCTGTGTTGCCGGTATTTGTCCCCTCTCGATAGACGTGATACCGATGATGTGATCGTTGACACTGATGAAGACTCAATGTTATCTTCAGAAGTGCCAGGCAAGCAAAACCCCCTTGTTCATTCCGATAAAATCCCACTCTCTCGCTCCTGCTCTCTTTTACTGCATTAGGACAACAACGACATATTTGATACTTGCTGCGGTAACTGAACCCCTTTATCCTTTGCATGACCTGTCATTGCCACAGTAAATAGATGAAACCCACTAGCATGAGTAGGAGTTGTTTGAGCCCTGATGTGCCTACTCATTCATGCTTGTTTGTCATGCCTGCTACTGCTTAGAGTTGAGTCAGGTCTGATTCATCGGGGATGAATCAGAGGCGTGTGAACATGTCCTACTATGGGTGAACTAAGTGTGTGAACACGATTTGGTAAAGGTAGCGGTGAGAGGCCATGTAGGAGTACATGGTGGGTTGTCTCATTGCAGCCGTCCTCAGGAATTGAGTTCTGTGTTTGTGATCCATGACCAGTTACTACCACACATTGGGTTCCGGTAACTCGACCCCTCTCGACTTATTAATTAACTTGATCTCTGTCCAGGAGTTGCAACTAGTTTCTGGTGTTTGTAGGCAGTGTTAGTAGTCTACCAAGTGGCACCCGGTACAGGTGGGCTTGGGACAGACTAGGCACAGTGGCACGGTGTACCAAGTGGCACCCGGTTGGTGGGCTTGGGAACCCTGCTCACATCGTTTGGGGCCGTGAGCGACACCCCGGCCGGATCTCCTTGCGGATGGAACCCGAATAGGCGATAAACCTGGACGAGAGACTTGTTCGGTTAGTCAGGTCGTGGCCGACTCCCTCGCCCGGCTTCCGCTTGAAGGTTGCCGAGGTACATGACGTGTACAGGGCGGTAAGTGGCGAGAGCGTGTGTGAAGAAGTACACCCCTGCAGGGTTAACATCATCTATTCGAATAGCCGGATTCCTCGGATATGGAAACTTGGACCCCATTGCATAGTTCATAGACAAGTGAAAGTGGATACCCTAAAATACGCAAGATAAGCGTGAGTGCTATGGATGGCGTTCTCGTAGGGAGACGGGAGCGGATCCATAGTGGTGTATTGATATGGTGAATATGTGGACTCGTGTGCGCCACCTCAAAAGAGTTACTTGCAGTCGTAGTTCAGGATAGCCACCGAGTCAAAGCTGGCTTGCTGCAGTCAAACTCCACCATCCCCTTGTTGATAATGATGCATATGTAGATAGTTCTGATGTAAGTCTTGCTGGGTACATTTGTACTCACGTTTGCCTATTTTATGTTTTTGCAGAGAGACTTCAGTCTCACTAGTAGTTCCGCTTGGACTTCGACGTTTAGCTTGATACCTCAGCTACGATCTTGTGCCCTCGGCAGGATCTGATAGATAGTCAGGCTTTTCAGCCTTTTTCATTTATAGACGTCTGTACTCAGACATGATAGCTTCCGCTTGTGCTTTGATTTGTATGCTCTGAGTGTTGGGTTATGAGACCCATGTTTGTAATATCTCGCTCCTCGGAGCCTATTGAATAAACTACTTGAGTCGTAGAGTCATTTTGTGATGCCATGTTGTATTTGCACATATCGAGCATATTGTGTGTATGTTATTGTAATGCTTGGTATGTGTGGGATCTGACTATCTAGTTGTTTATCCTTAGTAGCCTCTCTTACCGGGAAATGTCTCCTAGTGTTTCCACTGAGCCATGGTAGCTTGCTACTGCTCCGGAACACTTAGGCTGGCCGGCATGTGTCCTTCTTCGTTCCTGTGTCTGTTCCTTCGGGGAAATGTCACGCGATGAATACCGGAGTCCTGTTAGCCCGCTACAGCCTGGTTCACCGGAGTCCTGCTAGCCCAGTGCTACAGCCTGGATTCACTCGCTGATGATCGACACGTTCGATGCTGGGTCATGGATGCCTGTCCCTGTAAGTCTGTGCCACTTTGAGTTTACGACTAGCCATGTCAGCCCGGGCTCCTTATCATATGGATGCTAGCGACACTGTCATATACGTGTGCCAAAAGGCGCAAACGGTCCCGGGCTAAGGTAAGGCGACACCCGTGGGAATACCGTGCGTGAGGCCGCAAAGTGATATGAGGTGTTACATGCTAGATCGATGTGGCATTGAGTCGGGGTCCTGACAAGGCCGCACACGAATCCGCTCCGACCCATAGTCCGGAGCCGATCGCTCAGATCGAGGATGGATGGCTGGACACCGCCTCGGGAGCTGCAACTTCTACGGCGATGGAGCCGAACACTTATCTTGTCCCGCATAAAGCCCATGACTCCGAGGTGTCGGACCCCCTGCCGGACTCCGAACCTCCTGCGCCCCTGCCAGTCGAATCCGATTGGGCGCCGATCATGGAATTCACCGCTGCGGACACCTTTCAGCACTCATCCTTCGGCGATATCTTAAATTCGCTGAAGAATCTCTCACTATCCGGAGAGCCCTGGCCGAACTACGGCCAGGATGGTCGGGACGCGGACAATGAAGAAATTCAGAGCCCACCCACCACCCACTTTGTAGCCACCGTCGACGATCTAACCGACGTGCTAAACTACGACTCCGAAGACATCAACGGTATGGACGACGATGCCGGAGATGATCAAGAATCAGCGCCTACAGGGCACTGGAAGGCCACCTCGTCACATGACATACATATGGTGGACACCCCAAAGGGAAGCGATACCGAGGAACAACGGGAGGCGGCAGAGGATAATCCCGCCGATAAACAACCAAAACGGCGACGTAGACGCCGCCCTAAGTCCCGCCTCGATCAAAGCAGCATTCCTAACGACCCAGCGATAGAGCAGGGCAAACCAGCGGACGACGAACATACAACCAAGCAACCATCCGAACAGGACGAACCGGATAATCAACCCCTTCACGGAGCAATCAACAGTCCGGACACACCACCAGAGCATAAGAACCTTCACAAAAGACTCGTCGCCACTGCAAGAAGTTTGAAGAAGGAAAAACGGAAGCTCAAAATAGCGGAAGACATACTCAGAATGAAGTGGAGCAAAATACTCAAGACCGCAGACAAATATGGCAATGGCCATCAAACAAAGAGCTACCCGAAGCGCAAGCTGCTGCCAGAATTTGACGAGGAAGCCATAGAGCCCTCACAGTCAAAAAATAAAGAGGCCGCCTGGCCGGATAGACGGCCAGATGATAGGCCAAAAGCGACAAGCGGCACCGCACACAAGCCGCCTTATGATCCTGGGAAAACGGACGGCCCAACTAGGTCCATCTACGGGCCAAAAAGGAGGGCCCCAGGAAGTAACACAACACGACAAGTGTTCGAAGATAGCGTCACACCCAAATACAGGGGCGCCGCACACCCGCTATGTTTTATCGATGAGGTGCTGGATCATGAATTTCCAGCAGGGTTCAAACCCATAAACATAGAGGCATACGATGTTACAACAGACCTAGGAGTCTGGATAGAAGATTACATACTACACATACACATGGCTAGAGGAGATGATCTCCACGCCATAAAATACCTACCCCTCAAGCTCAAAGGGCCAGCTCGGCATTGGCTCAAAAGCCTCCCAGAAAACACTGTTGGAAGTTGGGAAGAGCTTGAGGACGCGTTTAGAGCAAATTTTCAAGGGACTTATGTCCGCCCTCCGGATGCAGACGATCTGAGTCATATAACCCAACAGCCCGGAGAGTCAGCGCGCAAATTCTGGAACAGGTTCCTTACCAAAAAAACCAAATAGTTGACTGTCCGGACGCGGAAGCCTTAGCAGCTTTTAAACACAATGTCCGAGACGAATGGCTCGCCAGACACCTCGGCCAAGAGAAGCTAAGAACAATGGCCGCGCTAACAAGCCTCATGACGTGCTTTTGCGCAGGAGAAGACAGCTGGCTAGCAAGATGCAGCACCAGCGACCCGAGTACATCCGAGATCAGAGATGGAAACGAAAAATCACGGCGCAGGAAAGATCAACGCCGGAATAAAGAAAAAAGCCCAAAGGGCACGGCGGTCAATGCCGGATTCAAAAGCTCGCGGCCAAACAATAAAACACTGCCTCTTAAGGACAACAGCGACGAGCTATCAAATTTAAACAAAATTTTAGATCGGATATGTCAAATCCACAGTATCTCCAGAAGGCCTGCAAACCATACCAACCGAAATTGTTGGGTTTTTAAACAGTCCGGCAGACTCAACGCCGGACACAAGGGGCTCGATGCGCCAAGCGAGGACAATGACGAACCCCACCAGCAGAGCACCGGAAGTCAAAAGACTTTCCCACAAGAAGTCAAAACAGTAAACTCACTTCATGTGATAGTACGGAATACCAACACGACACTCGCTAAGACAAGTGTCGCACGGTCCACCCCAGCGGAACACCGAGATTGGATGTCAAAACCAATCACTTTCGACCATCTGGATTAGTCCAGAAGTATCCGAAACGCAGGATAGACTGCCCTGATATTGGATCCCATAATAGACGGACTGCAATTCATGCAGGTTTTGATGGACGGCGGCAGTGACTTAAACCTGGTATATCCGGACACAATTCGCAAGTTGGGATAGACCCTACTACAATTCGGCATAGCCGCACTCCCTTCAAAGGAGTGGCGCCAGGCCCTTATGCCAGGTGCACAGTTTCATTATTACTAGAAGTTGTGTTCGGGTCACCTGACAACTTCCGACGAGAAAAGCTAACCTTTCATGTCGCCCCATTTAAAAGTAGCTATCAAGCATCACTGGGACGGGAAGCTTTCATCCGCTTCAATGCAATACCACATTACGCGTCTCTTACGCTTAAAATGCCCGGTCCACGTGGCATAATTTCATTAAAAGGTCGCCTGAGACCCCGGACACGGCTGAACGAGTCCGGAATAAATAAGCTAGGGGCTACCTAGCCACACACCTCTTCACAAGGGTTTGTACATATAAGCCATAATGAGCTACCAAGGCTCAACTTTATTAATCTATATTTCAATTTTTTATGCACTTTCTCGCATGATTTCTTTTCAAACTAAGTTCCTCTTTTTTTACAGATGAACAACGTGCACACCCGTCCAGGATACGGCACAACGGAGACACAGGCGCAGACGTGCAGTAGGGACCCGTTGCAAGGACTCTTTTCAGACTAAGACCCTACGTAAACCTTTCTTACTGTCTCTTGTTGCTATAATCCCCTGATTTCTCATTATAACCAGAGCGGAGATTGGCGTTTTGGCATCGTCCGCGCCAGAAGAACCTGCCCGTACCTGGACACAAGGGGCTTAGGGCATTGTTTTGCCCGCTATTGTAAAGACCAAACACCTTCGGGAGTGTTCGGCGTCTCGAGTTAGTCCTTATATGCATCAGCTCCGAATCATGTCTTTGGTCAAATGTTGGGTTTGCCCGGCTCCTGTGTTTTGCTGCCTTACGTTCCGTATCATCGGCTAACGCGGCACCTGGAGAACTACTGCGATTCTGCCCCAGTTTGGCTGGGCGAGCACCTCAGTAGAGAAAGCCGAAAACTGACTGTCATGATATAGCGAGAGACTGGTCAACCACTCGATCGACCATGGGAATGTTTAGAATTCCTCCGCTTTGACGAAGGGCCGTTTCCCGGTCAGGCACATACGCGCCCCAAATTCGGAGAGCACGGTGCCCCTAGGGGCTATGTCGTAGCCCCACCATCGAACTCCATGGCTAAGTGAAAGTGATAAAGCATTATAGTCCGGTTGCCTCGTTTGCTACGCTACCACCTCCTTTACAGGACCGAGACATCGGATTAAGTGTGAAAATGCGCTATTTTTTGCGAACACCCCCGCACCTTGTGCGTGGGTGCTGAAGCCGACGACTGCCATCTTTCAGGTTATACACACGTATACATGAACGACCGCATAGGAGATATTCTATTACTTGAGCGCACAAGTATAAAAGGCGCTTACATCATAAATATTGTTTTACATCATAAAAACGTTCATTCAAACGTAACATTTTTTGAGCACTGCGACTCTATTACATGAGCACCACATAGCACTTCGCCAAAATAGTGCTCGGCGGGTAACCGGGGTCGCAACAGCGGTGGCATCCATCTCTGTCCAATGTGTCTTCACACGGGCGAGTGCCATCCGCGCACCCTCTATGCAGGCCGACCGCTTCATCGCCTTGATATGCGGCACCGCTCCAAGAAATTGCTGCAATAAGCCAAAGTAACTCTTCGGCTCGGGCCTATCTGGCCAGACATGGGTCACTATATCCGTCATAGCAAGCCCGGACAACCTATTTAGCTCAGCCCACTCGGCCAAACGGTCGGTCAGCGGAAGTGAACACTCCGGACTATGGAATTGAGACCAAAACAGCTCTTCCGTCTTGTGATCCTTCTGGCTTCGAAAATGCACAACGGCTTCCGCCGCACTCGCTGCTAAGTCCATACAAGGGTCCTCTAGACCCCATAGTTGGCCTAGCTTAGCATACTTTGGATTCGTAAACCTTCGGTGCAGCAGAAAAGGCTTGCCAGCTACAATTTCTCCGGCCTGGCGCAGCTCTTCCTTTATAGCCCGCATTGCAGAGCGGGCATCCTTGGCTTCGGCGGTGGCCTTCTCCAGGTCTTCTTGCCCCGCTAGGCGCTCCTTCCCAAGAGCCTCATTACGGTTGGTAGCATCTTTTAACTTCACGGCCATTTCGGCCATCTCTTCCCTGCTCCAGCAGTGTGCGGCCCTTTCGGCCGCTAACTCCTCGGCCGCCCTCGAGGCTGCCGCATTACTCCTTCTGGCCTGCTCCTTGGCTTGAGCAAGTTCGGCCCGAAGGCTCTCCACAGCAGCGGCACTATCTGCATTTCACACACATGTTGTAAGGAGCTGGCTTCGGCCCCCTTACCAAGTGACCGCACAGAAACACTTACCTTGCGACTCATCAAGTCGCCTGTGGACCAGCGTGATGTCCGCATCCGCAACAGCGAGTTGCCGCTTTAGTTCAGCAACTCCATCAGTCCGACTGGCCCCCGGACGACCAACCACCTGCATCGGCACGGCGGAAATTTAAACCTGCGATTTTGATCCTCGGCACGCTGTCGATTTCGACAACCTACCGAGTCTCAGGGGCTACTATCTATACAGGGCGCATTCTATATGCAAAACTGTTAAAAGGTGTGTCATTTTTACGTACCTCAAACCCCGCCAGCAAACTCCTGACGGCATTATGCAACCCGCCTTCGGCGGACGAAATCCTTTCAATCACCATGCTCATCAATGCATGGTGATCTTCTGAGATAGACGCCTTCTCAAGCAGATCCTTCAGCCGTACACCAGTTGGCGCTGAAATATCCGGCTTTGCCAAACCAGGGGGCTCCCTCCGTGACGACACTTCAGGCTCGTCCGCCCTATCCGACGGCGCCCCGGACAGAGGCGTCTCGCTCTCCATCATCTCCGAACGAAGGTCCCCTGAAGACGAGCTCATTTGCGAAGGACGGAGATCCGAACTACAAGGTAAAAACTTTAGTTATCCTCAGAAGCACAAGTAGGGATGTCCCTTATTATAAAACTCCTTTCTTTCTACTTACGACTCGTTGGAGGGCTGATTCTCAAAGGTAGATTGTGCGGCCGGGGCCTCCCCGGACGCAGGGCCCTCTGGCGAAGATTTCTTCCCTCGTTTAGGGGCTTTTGCCCCCGGGTCCTCGGAGGCAGTCCTCTTCTCCCCTTGAAGGGAGGGATTCTCGACCCCCCCCTATTTCAAGAGCCTCCTTAGGCGAGGCAGTAGCTTTCCTGCTTTCCCTTTCGCCTTGCTCTGGAGGCGCAACCTCAAGCATCCGGACCAGCACGGAATCCGGCGCGGTCTCGGGGAGGGGGGCCGGACACCATATCAATTCTGCTTCCGCTATCCACTCCTGTTTAGAAGGAAGTTGGTCATAAGGCGAATCATCGAAAGGCAAACAAACGGTATGTCCGGACTTGGAACTACTTACTTGAGTATCCGGGCGATTGCAGCTTAGGCCAGCATCCTCGGTCAATTCCGGACACGCCTCTTGCAATCCGAAGAATAATTTGTACATCTCCAGGGGTGTCATACCCATGAAGTGTTGAAGAATCCGTGGGCCCTCCGGATTGAACTCCCACAGCCGGAGAGGGCGGCGTTTGCAGGGCGGGATACGCCTAATCAGCATAACCTGCATTACCACCACCATATCAACCTCCCTCGTTTGGAGATCTCGAATCCGGCCCTGCAGTAGGGGCACGTCCTTTGACGGCCCCAAGTTGAGCCCTTGTGTGATCCACGACATCAACCGTCGTGAAGGTCCCGGGCGGAATAAGGGCGGCGGCTTTTGTCTGCGGCCCCTCGGAACGGTAATATAGAACCACTCTTGCTGCCACAGGCCGAGCTCCTCTTGGAAGGAGCCAGTGGGCCACGGGGCATCGGCCCTCCTACTTATGGCCGCCCCGCCGCACTCCGCTTGACACCCCCCGATCATCTTCGGCGCCACATTGAAGGTCTTCAGCCACATGCCGAAGTGAGGGGCGACGCGGAGGGAGGCTTCACAGACGACAATAAATGCGGAAATATGGAGGATGGACTCCGGAGCCAAATCGTGGAATTCAAACCCATAGTAAAACATGAGCCCTCTCACAAAAGGATCCATCGGGAAGCCTAAACCCCGACGGAGGTGGGATACAAAAACGACATACTCGCCGGGCTCGGGGGTGGGGATGGCCTGCCCTTCGGCAGGCAACCTGTGCGAAATCTCATAAGCCAGGTACTTGGCCTCCCGCAGCTTTAGTACGTCCTCCTCCGTGATGGAGGAGGGCATCCACCGGCCCTGGAGGTCGGAACCGGACATCGTTGAAGGTCCGAAGCGCTCGAATCTGGAGCTCTAGGTGCTGGAACTTGGAGCGGGGAGAGGATTCGATGGAGGATTGAAGAAAAGAAACGAGCCTTGGTCCCGTTATAAAGAGGGAGAATACTGAGAGCCGTCTCTATGACCGTTTGGGACTCGCCTTCGATAGAGGGGGCATGGCGACGGGTGCGGTTGGGTTACCCACGTCCGTATTGATGAGAATCCCGGATTAAGGGGAAACACGATCTCTGCTTCGACAAGACGTGCCAAGGAAACCGCTTCGCTAAATGCGCTGAGGTGGTAGAGTAAAAAACGATTCAAGTAATGGCTTGGTAGTGGCGTGACGTCATGCCGCAAAAAACGTCAGCAGATTGAACTTGTGTATATATTATTCTCTCTACGGTGGAATGTGGAATTTATTTTGCAGAGCCGGACACTATCTTGGTGTTCACAATCTTCTATCATTCGGAGGAGGAACCCGCCTTGCAATGCCAAGCAATATACGCGCCGGACTTATTGTCATTGAAGCCTGGTTCAGGGGCTACTGAGGGAGTCCTGGATTAGGGGGTGTCCAGATAGCCGGACTACCATCATCATCCAAACTGTCGTCGGCCGGACTATCATCATCGACCGGACTCCAAGACTATGAAGATACAAGATTGAAGACTTCGTCCCGTGTCCGGATGAGACTTTCATTGGCGTGGAAGGCAAGCTTGGCGATACGGATACGTAGATCTCCTACCATTGTAACCGACTCTATGTAACCCTAACCCTCTCCGGTGTCTATATAAACCGGATGGCTCTAGTCCGTAGAACAACAACCATTACAATCATACCATAGGCTAGCTTCTAGGGTTTAGCCTCCTTGATCTCGTGGTAGATCCACTCTTGTAAACATCCACAATATCAATATCAATCAAGCAGGACGTAGGGTTTTACCTCCATCAAGAGGGCCCGAACCTGGGTAAAACATCGTGTCCCTTGTCTCCTGTTACCATCCGCCTAGACGCACAGTTCGGGACCCCCTACCCGAGATCCGCCGGTTTTGACACCGACACCGCCCCTCTTCACACCTCTCCCTCGAGGCACCCTCCGGGTATGCGCCCTTCTCCTGGGCCCTCGGGATCCAGGCGACGCTCACAGAAAGGGCGCCCCCAGGTTGAAAGCGGGGGTAGAAGTAGTGGCAGAAGAGTGCCATGCTGGGAAGCACCCCGGCGAAGCCCTCACAAAGATGGGCAAAGAGTGCCAAGCCCACCACGACATCGGCATAAGATCCAACAGATGGAAGCCAAAAGTGTGCATGACATTGTTGAAGAAATCAGAGAAAGGGGGACAGAGCCCACAGAAGAAGAAATCGACAAAGAATGGATACCGTTCTAAGACGGCCTCGTCACAATCGGCGGGAAGGGAACGGATGGCAAGGTGCCCCGTCATCGTTGTCCCCCACAGTGGCTTGAAGTAGTCCCTGAGCTCGAAGATGTCGATTGACGACGGGGAGAAGTAGGCGAACTGCGTCCGCCGCAGCACCACCTCGCTCTCTGGCACCTCCTTCTCCTTCGCGTCCTTGGCCGCTCCTTTTCCCTTGCTGGATTTGGGCGCCATGGCGGCTAAAAGGGGCGAGGGATCAAGAACAATGGAAGGCGCGGCGGCGGTGAGCAAGTGTGAGAAGCTTATGGAGGAAGGAAGACGGGACGACGGTTCCGAGATTGGGGAGAGCGCAGGGGGTAAAAGAGCGGCGTGCTCGCGGTTATTCCCTTTTTATGGGGAAGGTGCGGGCCGCTTCTTTTCCCATTAACTGCAATGTGACGCATGCGTGCAGCAGCCGCTCCACGCATGACCCCCACATCACGCATGACCCCCATGTCGCGCGTTCAACGCGGGTCGTGGGGAAGCGCATCAGACGGGAGAAGTTAACGCGGTGAATTCCGCCCCGCCTGCCCGTGCACCGTTTTGGGCCTAGCCCAACAACACGTTGCACTTATGTGTGGCCCAGGCCCGGGGGCTCCTGTCGGTGTACTAAATTAGGGGCTCTCCTTTTGTACCCCTTACTAAGTGCATGGGTAGTCAGAGCCGCGCCCACAAGCACAATAAGCATGGCAGAGGGGGGAGTCAAAGCCGTGGGATAGTCAAAGCAACGCCAAGACCAGATGCGCAAGGGGCAAGTAGGCGAGGTGGTTCTCCCCGGCAAGATCCTTGCCGGGGCAGCCTCCGCAGCTCCGACAGGAGCCTTGCCGGGGAAACTTACCCAACACTACGCCAACAGAACGTGCCGCCTTTGGGCCCAAGGTTTCCAAGCACCGCCAACCTCATTGGAAACAAGGCTCGGGAGGCACTTCTATGGTGGCATGCAGATCTTTCTGAAGACAAAGAGTAGAAGATGATGATCCTTGGCGAGATCCTTGCCAAGGAAATCCACAAGACCCCCGGCAAGGTCCTTGCCGGGGACGACCACGGTGCCGCGGCAAGACCCTTGCCGGGGCGCCAGCAAGGCCCTTGCCGAGGGCATCCACAGGGCCACAGCCAGGCTCACGCCCACCTAGATGCCACCACCGTTCCCATGGAGCTACCATCCCACCAACTAGGCAGGCACCTACGTGTCAACAGGAGGCCTCTAGGCCAACTCAGTGACGCCTACGTGGCGACATGCAAATCTTTGTGAAGACCCTACCATCGCGCCACCTCAGCTGCCTGCCAGCTTACATGGCACCACGCGTACCGCTAGCCTGGACGCGTGTTAGAGCAGGGTGGAGCAGCGACGGACTGGATGGGGGTCGCTAAGGGAGTCCTGGATTAAGGGGTCCTCGGACAGCCGGACTATGTACTTTAGCCGGACTGTTAGACTATGAAGATACAAGATAGAAGACTCCGTCCCGTGTCTAGATGGGACTCTGCTTTGCGTGGAAGGCAAGCTTGGAAATTCAGATATGTATATTTCATTCTCTGTAACCGACTCTGTGTAACCCTAGCCCCTTTGGTGTCTATATAAACCAAAGGGTTTAGTCCGTAGGACAACAACAATCATAATAATAGGCTAGCTTCTAGGGTTAGCCTCTATGATCTCGTGGTAGATCACCTCTTGTAATGCTCATATCATCAAGATCAATCAAGCAGGAAGTAGGGTATTACCTCCATAGAGAGGGCCCGAACCTGGGTAACATCGTGTCCCCCGCCTCCTGTTACCATTAGCCTTAGACGCACAGTTCGGGACCCCCTACCCGAGATCCGCTGGTTTTGACACTGACATTGGTGCTTTCATTGAGAGTTCCGCTGTGTCGTCATCATAAGGCTTGATGGCTCCTTCAATCATCTACAACAATGCAGTCCAGGGTGAGACTTTTCTCCCCGGACAGATCTTCGTATTCGGCGGCTTCGCACTGCGGGCCAACTCGCTTGGCCATCTGGAGCAGATTGATAGCTATGCCCCTGGCCACCGGGTCAGGTTTGGAAGTTTGAATTACATCGCCGACATCCGCTGGGACTTGATCTTCGATGGATTCGAACCCATGACAGCCGCGCCCTGTAGCTATGATGAACATGACTTAAATCTGTCATCGAACTATGCTCAAGAGACAGCGCATGTGATTGTCCTGGCCCTAGATCCAGAACAGATCGCACCGTCCGGGGACGGGGGGCTGGACCCCACCATGGATACTGCATACTCTATGACGCTGGAGGCCTGGAGCCGAACACATATCTAACCTCTATTGAGGTCGATGCCATCGGATCCTCGGCAGGTTCCGAACTGCGTATGTCCGCGCCCGTCGAATCTAATTGGGTGCCGACCTTGGAGTTTACCTCCGCGGACATCTTTCGACACTCGCCCTTGGGTGATGTGCTAAACTCATTAAAATCTCTCTCCTTGTCAGGAGATTCTTGGCCGAACCATGTCCAGCTTGAGTGGGAAGCAGAAGACAAACTTTGTCGCCCACCCACCACCTACTTGATAGCCACTGTCGATGACTTAACCGACACGCTCGATTACAACTCCGAAGACATTGACGGTATAGACAACGATGTAGGAGACGAACAGGAACCACCACCCACAGGGCGCTGGACAGACACCTCCTCATACGACATATATATGGTGGTCTGGTGGATACACCTAAAGACAACAATGGCGATGACAAAAATCACCCAGTTGAGGATAAGCCTCCTGAGAAGCAGCCGAAGCGTCGACGTCAGCGACACCGCTCTAAACCATGCCATGGTAAAAATAGCAATACCGGCACAAGAGATAATGCCCCGGACAATGCCGAAAACAATGAAGACCCCGCAGACCCAGTCATGAAGCAGGACGAGCAGGGAGACGACAAACACAGTCCGGGGCCGCTGTCCGATCATAGCGATGCCGAAGACACCACTTATCAACCCGTCTCTAAAGAAGAGGACAGTCTGGATGACGACGCATTCATCATCCCTGATACACAAGTGGAATGAGAACGCCTCCAACAAAGACTTACCGCCACTGCAAGGAGCTTGAATAAGCAGAAGCGATAGCTTAAAGCTGCACAGGATATGCTCGATGACAAATGGAACGAAGTGCTCGACACTAAGGAAACATACGACAGCAATCACCGAACAAAGAGCTATCCCAAACGTAAACTGCTGCCCGAATTTGACGATGAGGCTATAGCGCCTATACCGCCGAATAACTATACGGATGACCAACACGACCGACCACCTTGTGGTCGAGACAAAGCGGCTAATGACGCGCACACAAATCTGCACCCCCTCTCCATAAAGAAAGGGAGGTAGCAACCCAGAACCAGCAACACGATTTACGCGAAGACCTGGACAAAAGGGCCGGCATAACAAGGTCCATCTATGGATCTCGAGAACGTGCTCCCACGCAGGATCATGACCATCAAAACGAATATGCTGGTCGCTCTCTAGTTCGGAACCAACACCGAACACTACAACCGTCAGACTCATGTCACGGCATAACCAAATACAGGGGCGGTGCACATCCCCTATGCTTCACCGATGAGGTGCTGGATCATGAATTTCCAACATGGTTTAAACCCATAAACATCGAGGCATATGATGGAACGATAGACCCCGCAGTCTAGATAGAAGACTTTATTCTTCACATCCACATGGCTCGTGGAGATGATCTCCACGCCATCAAATACTTACCCCTCAAGCTCAAAGGACCAGCTCGGCACTGGATGAAAAGCCTCCCCAAAAATTCTATAGGAAGCTGGGAGGAGCTTGAGGATGCTTTCAGGGCAAATTTTCAAGGGACCTATGTCCGACCTCTGGATGCATACGCTCTAAGTCACATAACCCAACAACTCGGAGAGTCAGCCCGTAAACTTTGGAACAGATTTCTGACTAAGAAAAAAAAAATCGTCGACTGTCTAGACGCTGAAGCCTTAGCAGCTTTCAAGCACAGTGTCTGAGACGAATGGCTCCCCAGACACCTCGGCCAGGAAAAGCCAAGGACAATGGCAGCCCTAACCACCCTCATGACCCGCTTTTGCGCAGGTGAGGACAGCTGGTTGGCCCATAGCAGCACCAGCGATCCAGGCACATCCGAAATCAGGGATGGCAATGGAAAACCATGACGCAATAAAAAAACGTCGAAACAATGAAGATAGGCTAGAAAATACAGCGATAAACGCCGGATTTAGGGGCTCTAAACCCGGTCAACAGGAAAAGCCATTTAAAGGCAGTAGAGAAGGTCCATCCAGCCTAGATAAAATCCTCGACAGGTCCTGCCAGATTCATGGCACCCCCGATAAGCCAGCTAACCACACCAACAGAGAATGTTGGGTCTTTAGGCAGGCCGGCAAGCTCAACGCCGAACACAAGGGGAAGGGGCCGCTAAGTGAAGACGAGGACGAATCTCGCCAGCCGAACACAGGGGGACAGGATTTTTTTCCACCGGAGGTTATGTAACGCCCCGGATCCGATGCGCCAGGTGTCTGCCAGTTATTCGCCGTCATTGCCATGTCATTTGCTTGCGTGTTGCATTTTATCATGTCATCATGTGCATTTCATTTTGCATACGTGTTCGTTTCTTGCATCCGAGCATTTTCCCCGTTGTCCGTTTCGCAATCTGGCGCTCCTATGTCCTCCGGCGTTCCCCTTTCGTCTCTCGTTGTGAGCGGGTGTTAAACGTTCTCGGAATGGACCGAGTCTTGCCAAGCGACCTTGGTATAGCACGGGTAGACCGCCTGTCAAGTTTCGTGCCATTTGGAGGTTGTTTGATACTCCAACGGTTAACCGGGTAACCGTAAAACCCCCCTTCTCTTTGCAGCCCAACACCCCTTCCAAAGTGGCCCAAAACCCATCTAACTCCCCTCCATGCTCTCGGTCGGTCCATCACGATCGTGTGGGCGAAAATCGCTTCTCATTTGGACTCTCCTAGCTCCCTCTACCTATATATATGCCTCCCCCTCCGAAATTCACGGGCAAACCCAAAAAAATCGCTCTCCGTGCCGCCGGACACGTCCGGACGGAGCCGGACGCGTCCGCCGCCGCGCCCGCGGTGAATCAGGGACTGCCACGTGGGCACCGCCGCCGCTCGCCACCGCCGGCCCGCCAGGCCCGCGCGGGGCCCTCCCGGCCCGCGTGCCCCGCCGCCCGATCCAGCGCGCCTCCGCGCCCCGCCGCCGATCCGCCGCCCCGGCGCCGCCACGCCCCGCCACCGTGCCCTCCGGCGACCCTCGCCGCCTGCTCACTGTCGCCGCCCTCCGCAGCGCGCCCGAGGCGCCACGAGCTCCCTCCGCCGGAGCCGCCCGCCTCCTCCTCGTCCCGGCCAGATCCAGCGAGGGTCCGGCCGGATCTCGCCGCCCGGCCTCTCTCCGCCTCTCCTCCTTCCTTCCCCGACTCCGATGAGCCGTCTCCGGCGATGAACCTCGAGCCCCGTGCAGCCCAGATCTGAAGGTTGACTTTCCCTCCCCGAATTTTGCCAAAGTCCCCAGTTTCCAGTAATTTTCATGCCATGTTTGACCTGTTGTAACTCTGCATCCGTAGCTCCATTTTGCGTGTGTAATATGTCAAATTGTTTGCCTCGACGATCATCATTTCATTCCATTGCATCATATTCATTTGAGGTCATCTTGGTGCCTGAAACATCATTGTAAGAGTGCTTCATGATGTTTTCTGCTGTCTGTTATCAGAACGAGCTCTTTTGTCATTTTTGCCATGATTGATGTGTGCATCCTATGAGGTTGATGTCTACATGTGTTTTGAACTATGCTATGTCTTATTTACAGTGGTGTATGCCATGTATTTTTGTGATCAATGAGGTGACTAGCACAAGCATGCAAACTAGGCATCGTGATGTTGCTGATTTTAGTCCCTGTTCTGCTGTTATTTTGATGCCATGTAAACTTGTTGCTACAGAGAGATCCATGCATATTTTGATACTTCAGTAAGGGTGTTTTGAACAATAGGTTATTGTCTATCCATTCATGCTCTTGGTTGTAATTATGGTGTAGTCTAGCATGTCATTTTCGTGCTCTACTTTTGCTTCAAAATGTTTCCTGGCAGATTGTTTACTTGTTATTCAATTGGGCCAAGCTTGTTGTAGTTGATCCTTGCATGCTATGGACTTGTTATTGACTTGGTTTGTTTCACAAACATGTATTATTGATGATGCTATGCTTATCTTGTCATGCAATGACTTGTGGTGAGTGTATCGAGCTTGTTAAGTAGTGTACTCGCTGTTGCTGTTTTGCTAGGTTGAATCTGTTATTTCGTGATGCTATATAAACATGTTGCTACAAATCATTATATGCATAATCTGAAGATGTTGTATAAATATGTTTTGATCTACATGTCATCCTATAACCATCCATGCCCCTGGTTGCATTTATATCTTGCTTTAGCTTGTTCATATCTTGCTCCAAAGTTGCTTCATAATGTTGCTGTCAGCCTGTTAACATCAAGTTCAGTTGTTACCATGATTGTTGCTAGTGTTCCATGCACCCTATGACCTTGCTATTGCCATGCTTAGCTTCACAAATATGTCTTCTTACTGTTGGTTGCCTTGCTATGCCATGTTTTTCTCTGTAGTGAGTTGCACAAGCTCATATACATGCCTTCATAATTATGTTCCTGCCATGTATGAATCTGTATTATAACTTGCTATGTTTACGTGGGTGCCATCATATTTTCTGATCCTTTTTGGCTTATGGTTAGTAAGGGACTTTTGATCTATGCTTTGAGTAGAATCATGCCATATCTTGTTTTGCTATTATAAGTTCCTGTAACATGTTGTTTGATAGCTCTAAACATTGCATCATGATGTTATTTTCTGCAAAGTCTGAAATTGTTATAACTTGCAATCTTACCATGTGTGTTTGAGCATGTTCTAGTGATTTCTAGAGATAGCTCAGTGTTCATGTTTTGTTGTGCTTTACCTGTACATCATGTCCATGCCTTTTGTTATTATGTTGAGGTGCTGTAGCATATTGTTTTGATGCTTGCAATATGCCTAGTTGCTATTTTGGACAGCTTGTCCTTTAAACTTGTTTCATGTGTGTGTGTTGAACCGTTGCTCCGTTTTGAGTGTGCTCTATATGAAACTTGCTTGATTTTGCATATAGTTCCATTTTATCATGTTGCATCCTTGTTGTGAGGTGTTTGCTTGATGTTTGTATGCATTTTGCATGAATGCCATGTTTAACTTGTTTTGCTCATATCTTCTAGACCGTAGCTCCGAACTAAATGAACTTTATATGTAACTTGACTAGAATCTCGTGTAGATCATCTTTGTGCATCTTAACTTGATGTTTACTACTTGAATATAAGGTTTATTCAGATCTGGACCAATTTCGAAATATGCATATGAGGACTTACCAGAATGGTTATATGTTGTTCCCGGCCTCATTTAAACTTGCCTTGATGTGTTGCTCTTGTTTGCATCATCTCTTGCCATGAGTAGCTTTATGTAGTCTTGTCTTACATCATGCTTGTGTGTGCATCATGCCTTGTTCATGTGTGGTGTGTTTACCTTGTTCTGTGCTTCTTTTCGATAGTTCCTGTTTTGTTGCGATCGTGAGGATTCGTTCGCTTGGTTTGGCTTCATCCGTTCGCCTTCTTCATGAACTCGTTCTTATTCCTTGCGGGATCTCAGGCAAGATGACCACTACCCTGGATCTCACTACTATCATTTCTATGCTAGTTGCTTCGTTCTATTGCTATGCTGTGCTACCTATCACCTGTTTATCAAGCCATCCCAAATTGCCATGAACCTCTAACCTTTGATACCTTTCCTATGCAAACCACTGTTTGGCTATGTTACCGCTTTTGCTCAGCCCCTCTTATAGCGTTGCTAGTTGCAGGTGAAGTTGAAGATTTCTCCATGGTGGACAGGATTTTGGTTGGGATATCACAATATCTCTTATATTATTAATGCATCTATATACTTGGTAAAGGGTGGAAGACTCGACCTTTTTCCTAGTGTTTTGTTCCACCCTTGCCGCCCTAGTTTCCGTCATACCGGTGTTATGTTCCCGGATTTTGCGTTCCTTACGCGGTCAGGTGATTTATGGGACCCCCTTGACAGTTCGCTTTGAATAAAGCTCCTCCAGCAAGGCCCAACCTTGGTTTTACCATTTGCCTACCTAAGCCTTTTTCCCTTGGGTTCTGCAGACTCAAGGGTCATCTTTATTTTACCCCCCCCTCCCCCGGGCCAGTGCTCGTTGTGAGTGTTGGTCCAACCTGTCAGCCGCCGGTGGCCACCAGGGGCAACTCTGGGCTGGCCTACCGGAAGTTTGGACAATCCGGTGTGCCCTGAGAACGAGATATGTGCAGCTCCTATCGGGATTTGTCGGCACATCCGGGCGGCTTTGCTGGTCTTGTTTTACCATTGTCGAAATGTCTTGTAAACCGGGATTCCGAGTCTGATCGGGTCTTCCTGGGAGAAGGTCTATTCCTTCGTTGATCGCGAGAGCTTGTCATGGGCTAAGTTGGGACACCCCTGCAGGGTATAATCTTTCGAAAGCCGTGCCTGCGGTTATAGGCAGATGGGAATTTGTTAATGTCTGGTTGTAGATAACTTGACACCAGATCCGAATTAAAACGCATCAACCGCGTGTGTAGCCGTGATGGTCTCTTCTCGGCGGAGTCCAGGAAGTGAACACGGTTTCTGGGTTATGTTTGACGTAAGTAGGAGTTCAGGATCACTTCTTGATCATTACTAGTTGACGACCGTTCTGCTTGCTCTCTTCTCGCTCTTATTTGCGTATGATAGCCACCATATATGCTTAGTCGCTGCTGCAGCCTCACCACTTTACCCCTTCCTTTCCCTTTAAGCTTTGCTAGTCTTGATACCCATGGTAATGGGATTGCTGAGTCCTCGTGGCTCACAGTTTACTACAACAACAGTTGCAGGTACAGGTTTTGTGATGATCATGACGCGAGAGCGATGCTTGCTTGCGTTGAGTTCTTCTTCTGCTTCTTCGATCAAGGGATAGGTTCCAGGTCGGCAGCCTGGGCTAGCAGGGTGGATGTTGTTTGAGTTTCTGTTTGTGTTTCATCCGTAGTCGGATGATGCTCTGATGTATTGTGATGTTGTATTCATGTGGCATTGTATGTCTCTTGTATGTATCCCCATCTATTATGAAATGTTGATGTAATGATATCCACCTTGCAAAAGTGTTTCAATATGCGGGTCTATCCTTGGTGGGACCTTCAAGTTCCTTTTTGGATAGGGTCGCATATTGGGCGTGACAGGTTAAAACAGTGAACATGATTTACGTCACTCACATCCCAAAGAGGGAGCGCAAACACGCACTTCGAGACGTATATGTTGTAGAGCCTGTCGTCCCCAAGTTCAACCCATGGTCGGCCTGTCCGATCACTTTTGATCGCAGGGATCATCTGACTAGTATCCGTCACGGGGGCTCGGCCGCCTTAGTGCTCGACCCAATAATTGACGGATACCACCTCACCCGAGTCCTCATGGACGGCGACAGTAGTCTCAGTCTGATATATCAGGACACTGTCCACAAGATGGGGATAGACCCGTCAAGAATTAAGCAAAGCAACACTACCTTTAAAGGAGTGATAACAGGTGTAGAGGCCCGATGCATTGGCTCTCTGACGTTGGAAGTTGTATTCGGTTCTCCCGATAACTTTCGAAGCAAAGAACTAATCTTCGGCATTGCTCTGTTCCGAAGCGGTTACCATGCACTTCTTGGAAGAACGGCATTTGCCCGCTTCAATGCAGTCCTGCATTACGCTTATCTTAAACTTAAGATGCCCGGTCCACGTGGCGTTATCACAATCAGCGGAAACACGAAGCGTTCTCTTTGTACGGAAGAATATGTAGCGGCTTTAGCAGCCGAATCACGGAGTGATCTCTGCAAAACGAGCAACTCTTCAGTCTTCGAGACCGCGGACACAGTTAGACATGTTCGGCACACACCTAGGTGTAGCAGCTCAGATAAACCTGAGCTTGATTGGCGGATATGCCCCCACAAAAACAGACCACAAGAAGATTGTACATGTCTCCCTGTATATGTAAAATAGGGCTTGAAAACTCCTTGTGTGGTGTGTGGGGCCGCCCGCATATAAAAGGTCCATAGTTCGGCTTGACCCTATTCGGACTCAAGAAGCAATATCTTCATGGTTCATTAAAACAAACCAATTTTACTCACGGTCACACCAGATTCTTTTACCTAGTTTTTTCTTTCTTTTTTCAGGTGGCCACCACTCTTTACTCCTGAAGGATACAAGTGTAATGGAGATAAAGGCGCAGACGTGTAGCAGGGCCCCGTTCCAAGGTTTCTTTTTAGATTAAGCCCCTGCGTAAACCTTTTTATTATCTTTTGTTGTTTTCATATCCTCCTGGCCCATAAAATGACCTAGAAGGATATCGGTGTTACCGGTGAGCTTATGACTCGCCGTACTTAAAAGTTACAAAAGCAACAACCGTTGTGTTTTTTGAGATCTATGCTCTCACCACAGGTGCCCTTTTGTCATGCCGAATAGACCTGTACCTTGAAATCCAAGGTTTTATTACCAGCGGCTGTAATTCAGCCCGGCATATATTGATAAGTCTGAATACCTTCGGGAGTGTTCGGCGTCGCGAGTTTGGCCTTATATGCATTAGCTATGAATCATGTCTTTGGTCAAATGTTGGGTTTGCCCGGCTCCCGTGTTTTGCTACCTTACGTTCCACACTATCGGCTAAGATGGCACAAGGAGAACTACTACGATTGTGCCCTGGTTCATCCAGATGAGCACCTTAGTAGAGAAAGCCGAAAACTGACTGTCATGATACATTGAGAGACTGGTCAACCACTCGATGACTCAACGGAATCCTGCGATTCCTCCGCATTAATGAAGGACCGGTTTTCTGGTCATGTATGTAAACACACCGTATTCGGATAAAATGTGGACATACCTGGGGCTATATAGTAGCCCCACCATCAAACTCCTATGGCTAGGTGAAAGTGTTAAAGCTTTATAGTCCGATTGCCTTGTTCGCCGCACTATCACCTCCTCAAATGGACCAAGACGTTGGATCAAATGTGACTACATGTTTTTGCCGAACACCCCCGTGTTATATGCGAGGGGGTTGAAGCCGACGACTGCAATCTTTCAGGTTATAGATATATATACATAAACGGCCGCATAGGAGGCAATAAAATACTTTATAGGCAAAAGTATAAATGTAGCCTTTATTATCAAAAGCATTGTCTTTACAATTCGAATACATATCATTCGAACATGATATTTTTTGAGCACCGAACCTCTATTAAACGGGCACCCTCTAAGACTTCTTCGAAATAGTGCTCCGGCAGGTCCTGGCCCCTGGGTGGACCCCATGTTGCAATATCGGTGGCCTCCATCCTCGCCCAATACATCTTAACACGGGCGAGGTCCATCCGCACACCCTCTATGCACGCCAACCGCTTGATAGTGTCGATATGCGGCATAACACGAATAAATCGTTGCACCAAACCAAAATAACTATTCAGATTTGGTTCCCCCGACCACAAGCGGTCCAGGACAGCCTTCATGGCAAGTCCGGATAACCTATGGAGCTCCGCCCATTCGGCCATCTGCTCGTTTAACAGCAGCGGACGCCTTGGCATGCTAAACTGTGACCAGAACAGTCTTTCCGCTTCATGATCTTCTTGGTCT
This sequence comes from Triticum aestivum, assembly GCF_018294505.1. Lineage (NCBI taxonomy): Eukaryota > Viridiplantae > Streptophyta > Magnoliopsida > Poales > Poaceae > Triticum > Triticum aestivum. The sequence goes on from NC_057804.1 coordinate 512,306,932, forward strand.
TGGAAGAACTGTGTCGCATCGGCTGCACTCTTTGACAAGTCCAAGTACGCATCTTGAGAACTCCACATTTGATCCGAGAAGGAGCTCTTTGGCCATAAAGCATTAGCACATTTGCTTATTTTTGCCCCTCTGCACTCCACGTGTTTCTCGTCGATCATCTTTGGTGTTACATGAAAGGTCTTGAGCCATAAGCCGAAGTGTGAAATAATGTGGAGAAAGGCCTCACACACGACGATGAATGACGAGATGTGAAGGAAGGAATCCAGAGCTAGATCATGAAAATCTAGCCCGTAATAGAACATGAGCCCTCTAACGAAGGGATGAAGACCGAGGCCTAGCCCTCAGAGGAAGTGAGAGATAAGCACAATGCTCTCATTGGACTTGGGAGTGGGGATAACCTGCCCTTGAGCAGGAAGCCTATGGAGGATTTCCGCGGTCAAGTACCTTGCCTCCCTAAGCTTCTTGATGTCCTCCTCTGTGACAGAGGAGGCCATCCACTGACCTTGTAGACTAGATCTGGACATGGTCGGAAGTTTGGAGCGTTTTTGCTGAAGCCTTGGGTGTTGGAACTCGAGGTGGGAGAAGGAGAGGATTAAGCATGGAAGAAACAGAGAAGCCTTGGTCTCTTTATAAAGAGGACAAACATAAAACATCCCCCGCGTAGCCTTTGAAACTTGCCTATTCCCAAGGAATCCTACCCGTGGAACGGTTGGGTTACCCACGCCCATATTGATGAGAATCCCATGAGAATGGGACACGATCTCTGCATCGACAAGACGTGCCAATGAAACCGCATAGCGAAACATGTCGTGGCAGGCTGATAAAACGATTCGAATAATAACCGGGCCGCGGTGTGATGTCACGCTATGAACATACTGTCATCAGATTAGATTCGTGAAATATTATACTCTCTACGGTGGTATGTGGAATTTGTTTTGCAGAGCCGGACACGATTCTTGTGTTCAAGATCTACTTTGGAGTATTCGAAGAAGGAACCCGCCTTGCAATGCTGAAGACAATCTGTGCGCCGGACTCAATCGTCATTGAAGCCTGGTTCAGGGGCTACTGAGGGAGTCCTGGATTAAGGGGTCCTCGGACGGCCGAACTATGTACTTTAGCCAGACTATTAGACTTTTAAGATACAAGATAGAAGACTTCGTCCCGTGTCCAGATGGGACTCTCCTTTGCGTGGACGGCAAGCTTGGCGATTCGGATATGTAGATTTCCTTCTCTATAACAGACTCTCTGTAACCCTAGCCCCTCCGGTGTCTATATAAACCAGAGGGTTTAGTCCGTAGGACAATAACAATCATAATCATAGGCTAGTTTCTAGGGTTAGCCTCTATGATCTCGTGGTAGATCAACTCTTGTAATACTCATATCATCAAGATCAATCAAGCAGGAAGTAGGGTATTACCTCCACAGAGAGGGCACGAACCTGGGTAAACATCGTGTCCCCCGCCTCCTGTTACCATTAGCCTTAGACGCACAGTTCAGCACCCCTACCCGAGATCCGCCGGTTTTGACACCGACAGTCACATTAAATGCACCTTGTCCCGTAATGGCTAGCGATAAGCATAGCCACAATACACCGATGCCACCTCCTGTGTGCCACTTTGACGATCCCCTTGACTATAAAAGGAGGGCCAAGGCATACTAGAGAGGGATTGGGACCTCTGAGCAAGTTACTCCTCGTAGCTAGCTCAAGAACAGCAAGAACACTCAAATAGACACCTAAAGCATGACTAGGGTATTATGCACGTCGCGGCCCGAACCTGGGTAAACACCCTGTGTGCTTGGACTGATTACTGATCCCGCTCTTCTCTCGACCTCGCACCCCGCGACCGTAGTAGGGATTCCCGTGATCCCATAGGCGTCGTTTCCATCGACAATAGGGAACATCTTTCATTTTCTCTCTATCTTTGAGTCTGACTCAACTTCACACCTTGTAACATAGGCAAGAACCGTTTCTTTGCTTGATCTATTTTGAATTTCTTCAAAACTTTATCAAGGTATGTGCTTTGTGAAAGTTCAATTAAACGTCTCGATCTATCTCTATAGATCTTGATGCCCAATATATAAGCAGCTTCACCGACGTCTTTCATTGAAAAACTCTTGTTCAAGTATCCTTTTATGCTATCCAGAAATTCTATATCATTTCCAATCAACAATATGTCATCCACATATAATATTAGAAATGCTACATAGCTCCCACTCACTTTCTTGTAAATACATGCTTCTCCAAAAGTCTGTATAAAACCATATGCTTTGGTCACACTATCAGAACGTTTATTCCAACTCCGAGAGGCTTGCACCAGTCCATAAATGGATCGCTAGAGCTTGCACACTTTGTTAGCACCCTTTGGATCGATAAAACCTTCAGGTTGCATCATATACAACTCTTCTCCCAGAAATCCATTCAGGAATGTAGTCTTTACATCCATTTGCCAAATTTCATAATCATAAAATGCAGCAATTGCTAACATGATTCGGACAGACTTAAGCATCGCTACGGGTGATAAGGTCTCATCGTAGTCAAGTCCTTGAACTTGTCGGAAACCTTTCGCGACAAGTCGAGCTTTGTAGACAGTAACATTACCGTCAGCGTCAATTTTATTCTTGAAGATCCATTTATTCTCTATGGCTTGCCGATCATCGGGAAAGTCAACCAATGTCCATACTTTGTTCTCATACATGGATCTCATCTCAGATTTCATGGCTTCAAGCCATTTTCTGGAATCTAGGCTCATCATCGCTTCCTCATAGTTCGTAGGTTCGTCATGATCAAGTAACATGACCTCCAGAATAGGATTACCGTACTACTCTGGTGCGGATCTTACTCTGGTTGACCTACGAGGTTCAATAGTAACTTGATCTGAAGTTTCATGATCATTATCATTAGCTTCCTCACTAATTGGTATAGAGATCACTTGAATTGATTTCTGTAATGAACTACTTTCCAATAAGGGAGCAGCTACAGTTACCTCATCAAGTTCTACTTTCCTCCCACTCACTTCTTTCGAGAGAAACTCCTTCTCTAGAAAGGATCCATTCTTAGCAACAAATGTCTTGCCTTCGGATCTGTGATAGAAGGTGTACCCAATAGTCTCCTTTGGGTATCCTACGAAGACACATTTCTCTGATTTGGGTTCGAGCTTATCAGGTTGAAGCTTTTTCAGATAAGCATCACAGCCCCAAACTTTAAGAAACGACAACTTTGGTTTCTTGCCAAACCACAGTTCATAAGGCGTTGTCTCAACAGATTTAGGTGGTGCCCTATTTAATGTGAATGCAGCCGTCTCTAAAGCATAACCCCAAAATGATAGCGGTAAATCAGAAAGAGACATCATAGATCGCACCATATCTAATAAAGTGTGGTTATGATGTTCCGACACATTATTACGTTGTGGTGTTCCGGGTGGCATGAGTTGCGAAACTATTCCGCGTTGTTTCAAATGAAGACCAAACTCGTAACTCAAATATTCTCCTCCACGATCAGATCGTAGAAACTTTCTTTTCTTGTTACGATCATTTTCCACTTCACTCTGAAATTCTTTGAACTTTTCAAATGTTTCAGACTTATGTTTCATCGAGTAAATATACCCATATCTGCTCAAATCATTTGTGAAGGTGAGAAAATAACGATACCCACCGCGAGCCTCAATATTCATCGGACCACATACATCAGTATGTATGATTTCCAACAAATCCGTTGCTCTCTCCATTGTTCCGGAGAACGGAGTTTTAGTCATCTTGCCCATGAGGCATGGTTCGCAAGTACCAAGTGATTTCAAAAGTCAATCAGAATGGAGTTTCTTCATGCGCTTTACACCAATATGACCCAAATGGCAGTGCCACAAATAAGTTGCACTATCATCATCAACTCTGCATCTTTTGGCTTCAATATTATGAATATGTGTTTCACTACTATCAAGATTCAACAAAAAATAGACCACTCTTCAAGGGTGCATGACCATAAAAGATATTACTCATATAAATAGAACAACCATTATTCTCAGATTTAAATGAATAACCATCTCGTATCAAACAAGATCCAAATATAATGTTCATGCTCAACGCTGGCATTTGGGACTAAAGAAAGAAGACCCCCGAGGGAGAGTCTTTTTGGGACCTTTTCCAATAGTTTCCCCTGCCACGCATCACACCTTGTCTCTATTAGTTCATTACTAGGGGTAACATGGTCTTTTAGCATGTCATTTAATAACCTCTAGTCCATGTTTAGTCCCTGGAACCAAGCAGGTAGGGACTAGGGAGTTTTTAACCAAATAGGGCCTTAGATTAACAACAACTAAAGAGTTGCATGGGACAGTGGACGCACCAGCACCATGTGCATCTACTGATGTACTGGGGTGATGCACAGTCTATTGCAACGAAGAACAAACAGCCAAGGAGCATATTTGTGTTGGTCCCAGTTTTGTTATCTTTAGACACCTTTCCCTATGTGAGCGCAACAAATCTAGTCCTGCTCAAACTATACAGCCCTGTCCCCCAAAATAAAAGATCAGTTTGTCACAGATGTGCGTACTGCGTTTGTCGTTGTTTTCCCTTTTTGACCAACGTAGGTGTTGGATAGTCAGTCTGTACTAGTACTTTCCCCCCTTCCTTTCCTATTTGAACCACATCCTAGTTTATGCTATACAACTTTCCCCACTACTTTCCCCCATTCCTTTCCTCTTTGAACCACGTCTTAGATTCATGCGATACAACTTTCCCCACTACTTTCCCCTTCCTTTCCGTTTTGAGCCACGTCCTAGATTTATGCTATACAACTTTCCCCACTACTTTCCCCCATTCCTTTCCTCTTTGAACCACGTCCTAGATTCATGCTATACAACTTTCCCCACTACTTTCCTGTTTGATCCAACACCTAGATTCGAGTGCAGAAGTGGAAAAAGCCCACATGTAGCTAGAGCAATGCATGTGGAATAAGTAAATTATACCTTAAGGTTCTTGGGGTGTGGTTCGGTAGGTGACCGGAGGCCGTTCAGCCCACACTATGTACAACGGCGAAGAAGAAGGGGTCGAAGGTCCTCCCGCGCCGCTGCTGGGTGAAAGTGAACAGCTGCGCCGGTACAACGTTAAGCCTCCTTCCCTTCCTAGTGGACGGACCCTGCTGGCTCTTTGACCAGCAGTGAGGGGAGATAGAGAGGCCAACGAAGTCTTGTTTAGATCTGGAGAGGGTGAGAGTGTGTGAAGAGAGCAACTACAAGCGCCGAGGCTCCAGCGTGTGTATATATACTGGAGAGAGAGTGTGAAGAGTGCAATCCCTAGAAAACAAGCACCGAGGCTGCAGCTTATACGTGATGAGGTGATTATACGGTCACTACGACATCGTATAGCTCCATATCCATTCATTGAACCCGAGACCTCAAGTTTGATGAGCGAACAGTCTAACCAGCTACACAACCCTCCCGTTATGTTCAATGAGAGGAAAATAACCTTTTATACATTCCTGCATTCGTGTGACAAGCATGCCTTTTTGTGTGTGTGAAAGAGTCATTGGGATTTAAATCATAATCGTGTCATGTGGCTTTGGTGGTAAGACTATCCACAGTGGTGCATAAATAATGCAGCCTTAGTCACCTTACCTCTCTCCACATAGTACGTTGGGTCCCACCAGTCAGAGGGTGAAACAAACAAATTAATAATAAAAATTAAAAGCGCCAGCGGTGTATCTTACCTCATACACCTCGCTACTACTCGTGAACACCGTACAATTGATCCCTCTGTTCGCTCACGTACTATTTTAAGTGAATCCTTATTATAACATGCACACAATTTTGGGCACTTGTACTCGACCTAAGTCAGTGTGCCACTGTATCTCATACTACTCCCTCCGTCTAGGTGTAATAAGTCACATTAGAAAGTGCAGCGGGACCAAGGTGCAAGTAGATTGGAGGAGAAGGAGAAACTTGACCGGTCATTCCTCCAATCAAAGCCCTGATTTCTGTCTCTAAATGCAACAATTAATCCAAACAACTAAGAGATGCCACTTTAGCTACCATGCAAGGCCACGTATTAACTCGGATGAAAGCCGACTTTGATTTCTTGACTGATCAACGCGTAGTTGCGCTCCATTCATTGGGTTTCCAGGGGAGATAACAAGGCAGAGTAAAGAGCGTTTGGTTACATTGCTTAGGCTGGTCATAGTGGTGAGTAACTTGGACTAGTAACATGCATATGTTACTAGTCTATGTTACTACTACATGAAGTTTACCATCGGAAGTGAGCCGATATGGCTCTCCTGAGCTAGCAAGGTTTGTCTAGCCCACCCAAGCTAGCTGGCCCACAAAAGCTAACATATTTTAACAGTTCCAAACGCCTAACCTTGCCCGGCTATGCTATAAGCTTTTCTTGCTAAGGATCCAAACGCTCCCTAAGTAACAATGCTCACTAGCAATGAGGCCAGGAGGGGATTGAGATGCAAAGTTAATGGACGATGCCTAAACATTTTGGGAATATCTGATTTTCGTAAGATGACTTAACACCTAGACGGAGGGAGTACTACTCCTCAGTCCAGGTTTGATGGAATATTGGTCACCTCTTCTCTTCTTGTATGTACTCCATTTGTATCTCACTTCCCGTGGCTTCGTATTCGCACGATTTTCCTATTCTATGAACTTGCATGTGCGTGTGCGTGTGTGTGTTAGAGAGAGCGACAGATCGACCTACTCCTATAGAGAGATGGTGTGTACTGTACAATTTTAGCCGTGCGAGTTGGTGCATCCTCTCGTGTTCGGGCGTCTAGAAGGGACATGCAGATAACTGCCATGCCCACTCTTGACCAGCCTGGCCCACCCAAAGCCCCTCCATCGCCCGCGCGTGCTTCCCGCCTGAAACAGTCAGCGCCGCTCCAAAGAGTCGGTGCCGCATTCATGCCGGGTAGAGTGGACACGACCTCTCACTGGCGCCTGCATTGAAGGGAGAAGAAGATTCAAGAGTGATGGTTTCTTCATCCGTCCAACTTACTGCCGGGTCTATGTGATTTGACGGCTCATTGGTCATTATTACTGAGGTGGTAGGACTGCTGGATGTCTCACGCTTTCGACAAAAGGAGGTACTACTAGATTAAAATTTTCTCCATTCTTACAGGAGGAGTGCAAGAGCAGTGAAAACACATAGGCTCAGTGATTACATGGCCCACCTCACACTATCACCATATTTTCTGGACACCGTGCGACACCTAACTCTTTACATAGTACTAGTATAGTACGTACTATAATTTATCAGCGAGATAAGTTTGTACAATGCTATGAAGCTTCCAGCTTTTGTTACATGTATCTTGAGTCCAAGGTTGCCTGTTGCAACATTTTATCAAATACAAAGAAGACTAACATGCATGCTATTGCATCTCAATGATTGAACGATCATAGCCAATATGTACTCCCTCCGTTCCAGAATAAGTGTCTCAACTTTATGCAAACTTTAGTACAAAGTTATACCACTACTAAAGTTGACACTTATTTTGGAACAGAGACAGCTAAAGAAAAAACGATCGATGCAGTCCCTAGCCCTTGAAATGTAAACCCTAACCAGGCTTTAATTTGCTTGAAACTTTGGAGCTTCCCAAGAAATGAAGTTTGCAACCCTTTGACCATCGGATCATTTTGTGCAGTGTCACCAAAATCAAGATGAGCACCCCTGTGGCAAAGAAATTAAAGAAGTGTGATTAGAATAAGATTACTGGGACTAGTTGATGAGACATAAACTCATCACAAATACAATACGTAGAAGCTAGTAGAGGTATGTGTGGGGCAAAGAAGGAGAGAAATATCCACATGGAGTGATGTGGGAAGCTGGAGCAGTGGTGCAAGCTGACTGTAAAGGGAGTTGTACCCGAGGGATGTGGGGACGTAACTCAACCTTGAGGAGGGCGGTGGGAGGCGGCAACTGCCCACGTCGCGGCAGTGAGCAAGGGATGAGGGAAAACTCACCGGCTTTGTGAGAGAGAACAGCGGGGACCCCTGACCGGGACATGCCGACAGTGGGTTTTCTCTGTCGGTGACGGCGACTGCATCTACACTAAGGATCCACCCCTTCCCCCGACAGACGTGATCCGCCGGGATGTTAGAGATGTGGCCATAGTCGTTTTGTGTGATAGAGTGTGAAGAGAGCAACCCCAGCAAGCAACCATGTAGGCTGGCCCGTCCTGACTATGTATACAGTGGAGCGGTTTCCTTTTCTCTCCATATGAACCTATTATATTGCGTACGTGCCATTGAAGAAAAAAACTTTATTTATAAATGACGCAGCACCTACTACTCGTTCTCCTATAAACCTTGTGCTTGGAATCTCCAAAATATTAACCTTGCGATTGGCTCTTCGCCTCTTTGGGAAGTCGAGCAATAATGGTACTGCAGTATATATCATTCTGGCTATATGAGACCGAATGAATTGCTGCACATCCACCACGTGGGCGAGGGTCGAGGGGCGAGGGAGAGTGCGTACTATTACGTCCGTTTCAATATGGACTACATACGGAGCAAAATGAGTGAATCTACACTCCAAAATACGTCTATATACATTAGTGTTTGGAGTATGTAATACTAGTTCATATTGAAATGTACTAAAGGACATATATATTCCAAACAATATGATAATCTCTCTAACGAAGGTAGGGAATAGGAGTAAACGGAGGCAGTAGTAAAATTTACTCCTCGTCCTGCGAGCCACCGCGCACGTGGGCGAGGGATCGAGCGTAAGGCGTACAATAATAGGAGTACTAGTAAGCAAGATTCACCTCATCCTGCGAGCCACCGCGCCCGTGGGCGGTGGAGACGGTGTACTAAGCAAGCTTCTCCTTGTTCTGTGAGTTGACGGGACATATGAAAAGTACTCAAGAGTATAGAGCCTTGCCTCTAAGGTAGGCCCCACATGGTTTGCCTCTTTTTTAACATAACACATCAAGTCGCATTTTGTTTCTTCACTCGTGGTCCTCCATCAAGTGGATAACCAGTACACATGTCAAATTACCATGTGGGCTGCCTTTTCGTACAGAAATGAGCTCCATCATGTACCCGCGCGAGTGTGGTTGGGAAAGAGACGGGAGTACGTGCACCGTGCGTGCACCTCTTCTCTTCGTACACGTCCCCCACCTACGTGTGTGTGTGTGAGAGAGATACAAACCTAGACAGATGGCGTGTGCGTTCGTGAGTGTTTTTTGTTTTGGGGGGGGGGGATTTTGTGAATGTATTTGTGGGAATATGTGTCGATGACATCTCAAACAAATTTTTGCATGCAATGTGTGTGAAATGGAGGCCTATCCATATCATATATAGAGGGTCAGGCGATCCACGAGAAGAGAGGGAGGGGTCATAGATATCGATAGAGTCGAAGAGAGGATCAAGTCGGTGGGTGCGAGATTGATGAAGAGAGCCATCGAAATTGTGTGTGTGTGCAAGTCAAAGATATAGGGCGACTGACCTACCGGAATGTCAGAGGGCACATGTCAAGTTTGTGTGTGGGAGGGAGACATGACTAGAGCGCTCGATGTATCGGTGTGTGTGTGTGTGTGTGTGTGTGTGTGAGAGAGAGAGAGAGAGAGAGGAGGGTGGGTAGGCAGAGGCCTAACTATAGAGGTAGAATGACTCGTATATGTGTTGAGAAGAGACCTAGCTATGTCTTGAGGAAGATCGGTCGACATCCATACATAACTGAAGGATGGGAAATAGGATGAGAGAGAGAGGAGAGGAGAGGGGGAGGGAGAGGGGTATTGTGCTGGATGGGTGATGGAGTTGCTTCTCGAAGATGGTGAGAGAGGCCTACTAGACAAACTGAGGGTGGAACTGCAGTATTATCCATAAGAGTGGGGATGTGTTTCTGTGTGTGCCTATGCGTGATAGCTCTGTTGGGACGCATCCATGGATGATGAAGGGGAACCATGTGTTTGGTAAGCAAACCTAACTAGATCGGTAGATCAATTGTTGTTTGTCGGAGGAAGGGAGAGACATAACTAATGAGGTAGATCGACCGACGCGTGGGAAAAAATGAGTTATAAGGACCTAGCTAGCTATATGTATAGTGGGAGATCGGTCGGTGTACATCCAATTGTTAGAGGCAAATAAGGCCCAGCGAGATGGATAGACAGAGAGAATGGAGCTAGGAGGTGGTGCGAGAGGCCCATCTACTAGCTAGATAGGGGAAGGTGTGTGCGGTTGTGAGATCGATGAAAAGAGGGGCGAGAGTCTACACGTGTGTGGGACCGTATGAGAGACACTGTCGGGGGTTGGGTGCGACATATGCCAACGAATGGCTTATCATGGTGGGGTTGAGTAGAACGTCGCCGGTGCTTGAAAGCGGGATAAGGCGTAGACACGTACGCCGGCGAACTTTACCTAGGTCGGGGGCTCTCCATGGAGATAATACCCCTACTCCTGCTCTTCGGGGTCTCCGCATGATCACTAAGGCACTAGTGCTACAAGTCGCTCCTTGAGCTGTGTCTAGAGGTAGGAGAAAGCAAGGCTAGCTCTTCTCTGCCCTAGGTAACTGGCTAGTTCTATCAGAGTTGGAACCCTTTGCATGGGTGCCCTGGGGGGTTTATATAGGCCTACCCCCCAAGGGTACAATGGTAATCTGTCCGGGTGCTGGGCCCGGCTGTCAGTGTCTCCGGCCTCCGGCTTCTCCGCCGACCGTTGGGGCTCGCCGCCTGGTGGGCCCCGCCGACTGGTTGGTGGCTGTTCACTGTAGCCGTGCCATTGGTGATGAGGGCTTGGTCATCTTCAGCGTGGCTATAGTCCCGCCGCCTTGTGGGAGATCACTGTAGCCACACCTGGTCTCATCAGCTTAATGGCATGCTTACCTCGAGGCAAGGGACGGCCGACTGCTGGAGGCCGGCCCTTCCCAAGTCCGACTAGTTGGGATTCCGCCATCTTCTATGGAGTCTCTGTCTGATAGGGCCCGCCGCCGGCAGGCCGTACGGACAGGCTGTACCGACAGGCCATCTTGGGGAATAGGACTCCGCCTGCTCGGAGCGACGTCAGGGGAGGCATGGCATAGTGCGCCGTCGTGCGGAGATCTCCGCTTGTATGGAGTACTGTAGCCACGCCTATCCCGGGCATCGGGGGCGACGTGCTTTACTGTAGCCATGCCCTAAATTGTACTCTCGATGGGGGTTCGGTTGTATCGAGGCCACGAGGCGGCTGCTTGCTTGATGCCGCCCTCTCCAGAGGCCGGCGGGCTGGAGCCGGCCACCCGCAACATTGATGGCTAGGGTCGGCCGCCCTCTGGTAGCCGGTCGTAAGGCCAGCCGCCCCCTAGAGGGCGGAGCTTCTGCTTAGGGCCCAGCTATACGGAGCTGGCCCAAAGTCTTGATAAGTCCCAGGACCTGGGTGAGGCTACCCATGGCCCATTACTCCGACAGTAGTCTCCGAAGTCGGCGAGGCGTCGCGGTCGAGGGGCCGTGAAGACTCAGCGGCTTCCCCCCCTCTCCGAGCTCCCGAGAGTGCTACGATCCGCCTTGCGGCGCACCGACATCTTGGTCCGACATGCGGCATGCCGGCCCTCTAAAGCCGGCCTCCACAAGGCAGGGTCGTCAGCAAATTTCAAACTTCACGACGGGAAAGTAGGTGGCGTGCCTGTTAAGCTTCCTTCGACCACCGCTCGCTGTAGGGGCGCCACGCGGCGCCCGCCAGCCTGGCCAGCCTGTCGCCCAACGCTCCCGATGGGACGTGACAGTGGGCCGGGCCCGACACTACCAGGCCTTGGTGCGCGGGCTGATCCACTGCGCCGAGGCGGGCGGTTGCGGTTCCCGCGGTCATTCACTGTGCAGTAAGTCTGCGTGGAGATCGTGGGGACGTGGGGGCGTGGGCGCAGTTAATCCCATGTCCCACGCCCTGTCCCCTCAGCTTCATAGCCCAGGGGCTATAAGTAGGGGGAGGCAGGGGTGCGGTGAGGCACGCGTGCCTCCTCCCACTTCTTCTTCTTGCTCCCGCACTCTCCACCGTAGCTGCCTCTTGCCGTGGTGCTGCTGCTGCTGCCGCCGTTGCACTCTCGCCCCTCCCTCAGCTCCACCCTTCGCCATGGCGCGTGAGAAAGGTGGCGACTGGGATGGCTCGATGGTCATCGAGGACCATATCACCTTCCTCTGCGACACGCGCCGGATGCCCATCGCGGCATTCGTCAAGGCGCGAGTGCCGCCGGAGACGGAGATCTTGCCGGCGCCGCAAGGGGATGAACGGCTCGTCTTCCGCTCGCACTTCCTTCGCGGCTTCCTGGCGAGCGGCTTCTTCCGCTCATTCCTCGACTTCAACCATCTCCAACCTCACCATCTCACGCCCAATGCTGTGACCCTGCTCTCCGCCTTGGTCACGGCGTGCGAGGGCTACATCGGCATCCTCCGCACAATCGAGCTGTGGGGAGCGTTCTTCTACGGGAAGCTTGGTACCTCCGCCAAAGACACGCCGGCCGAGTGCGGGGGCTACATCGCCGTGCACCGGCCTGTGAAATGGAATGCCTTCCCCACCATCAAGATGGCCCAATCGGTGAAGATGTGGCAACGGTCTTACTTCTACATCGAGAACGTAGACCCTGCTACCGACTTCCTCAACCTGCTGCCCTACGAGGCCGCCCCCCCCACCGGGCTCTGGCCCAACTAGGGGTACAAGCCTAAGCCGGTGTCGGTGGCCGCGGCGGCCGCCATCGGCCGACTCCGGGTGCTCCAAGAGTTGGAGAGCCTCGTGGGCTCCGACCTCCTTGTCGCCATCGTTGAGCGCCGAGTCCTCCCAATCCAGAGCCGCCCCATCCGATCTTTCGGATGGGCGGGCATCGCGATCCGTGCCGGCTGTGCACGAAAGGGATGCCGCCTGCCGAGGTTGCGCGGATGGTGAACGAGATCTCCGACCTCAATGTGCCGGAGGAGGACTGGCGGTACGGGAAGCGGCCGTACTCCCGGCACAATCCGCCGCCTGCCGTAAATCCCTTGATTTCTTCCTTTAGATTTGGCTTTTGGTCTTGCTTTCCTTGTGATTCGACTCCTTCGGACGCAGATTTACATGTCCACGACGGCAGCCGCCATTGCGGGGCCGGGTGGTGACTACCACCCAGACAAGGCGGTGAGCGACGAGGATGACCCCGACTTGGGGGCGGTCTCCCTGGCGGACGACGCAACAGGCAGCGGTGGCGGCAGCGCAGGCGGCACCAAGGAAGGTGGCGGTGTGGAGACCTAGCCCGACGACGACGATGACGAGGACGAGCCGCGCCCCACTCGGAGCACGGCCAACACTGGCGCCGGCCCCTCCGCCAGGCCGCCCGCCCGCGGCGGCAAGCAGAAGCGGAAGCAAGGCGCCGCCTTGTTTGGCAGTGTGCCGAAGAAACCCAAGAACCCGACCGCAGCGACCAGGCGTCAAGAGGCCGCAGCCAAGGCGGTCAAGTATCAGAGGCAGCCGAAGGTGCCCGTCATGGTGTCGGCGTAAGTGTCTTTCTCTTGACTTTTACTCCTTCCGTCGATCCGGCCTATCAGTAAATTCCTTGTTGTGTCTTCATATCTCAAGGCCCCTCTCACCCTCAAAAAGTCGGGCGCCGCCTCAGTCATTAGATCGGCGACGACCTCCTCCACCAGCCGACGGATCAATCCGGGCGCCGACCTCCGGGAGGCGATAGAGCGGAACACGCGGGAAGAGCGCGATGAAGAGGCCAACTGCATGGCGAAGGCGGACAAGGACGCAGCCTCCACGGAGAGGAGGTTGGCGCAGGCGGAGGCCGAAGCAGTGGAGAGGGAGTGGCTCACAGAGGCCGCGCATCGCCAGGAGCCACTGCTTTTGACGCCGCTGAACACCGCGCCACCTCCGTCGGAGTTCGAAGCGACGAGCGGGGGAGCCGGCGGGGAGTAGCCGGTCATGGAGAGGGAGGGCGGCGATGTGGCCATGCCTGACGTCTTCGTACCGCCGCCGCCATCGGCTAGCGAAGTGTGGGTCGAGCAGCCGGCCGAGCGGCCAGTGCCGCCAACTAGAAACATGGTGGTGACGGGCCTAACTCCTCAGGTCCGCACACCCGTGCACCGTCGTCTCGAGAAGGCGGCCTCGGTGCCGCGACCACTGGAGACCGGAGTCACGAGGTCGTCGATCCCCGACACCGAAGCGTCCAGCGCTGCGCCGTCCGGCTGGGTGTGTGGAGGCGGGACGGGCGCCCTGAACCAGGCGTCCCTCGATGTCCAGGCCAAGCTCTGGGCTGAAGCCGGAGCCCTCAGGCGCTGCAACGAGGCGTTCCTGGACTCACGAGCTGCTATCCATGTAAGCCTCCTGCTTCTTTTTTCCTTTGATCTTCTTTCAACCTTCGTGGGGGCGCGCCAGCGCACCCACTGGGTGTAGTCCCCAAGTTTCGGGCCGACAGCTGACCAGGCGGTCCAGAACTTCATCTTGTTGGAGCTAAGTGTTGATCTTGTCCGGCATCCCCCTTCCGCAGAACTACCACAACCTCCATGCGGTCGCCTACAACTCCAGGGTTCAGGAGATGGAGACACAAACCGGCCATCTGTCCCAGAGCCGGAGTGAGTTTCTGCTCCTTTATTCCGCGAGGGCGCGCTAGCGCACCCGCGGGGTGTAGTCCCCGAGGTTTGGGCCGACCGCTGAGCAGTCGGGCCGAATCTCCCCGGTTAGCTGCATGTGTTTTGTTATTTGACTGATGCTCTTCCTTCTCTTTCTTTCTTCAGAGGCCAATGCCGCCTTGCAGCAGTAGCTGGGCAAAGCCAACACCGCCCTGCGTGGCAAGGAGGCAGAGTGCAGCAAGCTGGCCGAAGAGCGGGACCGGCTGGTCGCTTAGCTTGCTGAACAGGCGGAGGCCCTCAAGGCGGCCCAGTCGGAGGTGAAGACGAAGGAGGTGGACCTCCTTGCCGAGTTTGAAGTCGAGCGTTCCGCCTGGGCCGACAGGGAAGCCCAGATGACGGCCTGCTTCAGCAACATTGAAGACTTGGTTGACGGTCAGCTTCATTCTCTTGGCTTTTTGTTTCGAACCGTCGGCCCTCATTCAGGCCAATCTCTTGCTAATAACTTTGGTTTTTTCTTTCTTCTGCCCAAGCAGACTTCTTCCCGGGCCATTCTGTCGCCGCGATCCAGATGATCGAGGCCCAGTGCGAGGAGCGGAGGGTGGAGGGCATGCAAATTGCTGTTGACGCCCCCCAGACTCTTGGTGAGCAGGTCCTTAGCATCCAGGCCCGCCTTCGGCCTGCCCATCGAATGCTGCGCCGCCTCCAGCGCATCGGCGCCCAGGCGGTTTCCGCCCTCTGACCAGGCTTGCCGGCCCCACGCACTCCAAGCCGGACTGCCGACTGGCTGGAGGTGGCGGTCGGCCGCCTGGAAGCCTGGAAAGGCTCAGCAGCCCAGGCAGGAGCGCGCCGGGCCTTGGAATTCGTCAAGGCGTGGTACCCTGGGCTAGATCTAGCCCAGTTGACCAAGTTCCGGCTGGAGGCGCAAGAGGAGCTGGCGGTGGTGGAAGCTGAACTTATCAATAGGGCGGCGGCGATTGCCGATTTCACCGATACCAACGTCTTCATCCCGGAGGTGGTCGAGGAAGGCGCCGAAGCGCCACAGGAGTGGCTTGGGCTGAACCCGGAGGATAGTAAAGACTCGGCTGAAGTCATCAACTCCAGAGACGAAGGGGAAGAAGGGGAGGAGGAGGAGGAGGAGGAGGAGGAGGAAGAGGAGAGCGATGTTGACCTGCTGGGGGTCGGGGTGGTTGGTTAGCCCCAGCCTGACCGGGCCTCAAGCAATGAGCCACGCACTGGGGCACCGACTGCTACTGGAGACGGCCAGGCGGGAATTGACCAGCCACCCGTTCCTCCAACGGATGCCACTTACTCCGTCCTCCAGCCCTCCACCGTCCCGACTGCCGCCGCCGACTCTTCAGCCCAGACGGAGCCGCCTGCCGTGCCAGGCGGCACAGCCGACTCCAGCATCCAGTCGGAGCCTTCTGCTGCGCCAATCGGCACCGCCCAGCCGGAACCTTCTGCCGCTCCTTAGGATTTTCTCTTTTCCCCTGTTTTACTTGAGTCTTGGATAACTTGGTTAAATTTCAGTTCCACCCGCGGGGTGTATGTCAAACTTTGTTTGAATGCCGGCCGGTAGGCCTTTATCTTTGTGAATATTCTATCATTGCTTATGCTTGCTGTGCTGACCTCGAGCCTTTCTTCCCTTTTTTCTCCTTGGTTTTTTCCTTTGCCGCCCTCCCTTGGCTATGCTCTTACCAGCCAAGCAGTCGCTCTGCAGACTGTGGCTGGGTTGAGTACTTTAGCTGTTTGTGGGAGGGCTAGTACTTAGCCATTCGGAGTGTTTGGTAATGAAAGCAGAGGCCGGCCGTCCGGCTACTCTGCAGTCGGACGACTAGGTGCGATGCCGGCCTTTACTATATGCGTTTCTTCCTTAGTCGTTTTTTTGTGTGGGGCACTGTTTTGCAACCTTTGCCCGCCATGCAGTCGCTCTGCGAGCTGTGGCTTCTGACAAAGGAAGTTTTTGGTGCTGACACACTACTTGTCCGGCTGCAGGAGGCGGCATATAGTAGAAGGCGGCGAGGCTCCGGGCCGACTGGTCGAACCCGGTGCTAGGCGGAAGAAATAAAACTACACATTCTCATAGGCATAACACTTATCATATAGATAAAAGAGGGCAGTCCCCGAGCTCTTCTCGGGGGACCCGAAGTCTTTATACATAGTACAAAAGGTAGCGTGATACATACTGCTTTCAACTATAAAAGCTTAAGAGGAGGTTTGCGTTCCATGGCCTCTCCGTATCTTTGCCTGAATCATCTCTCTTGCGCGCTCTAGGCTTCTGGGCATCGATCAGAAAGTAGGAATCGTTACCCAGAACCTTGCTGATGATGAAAGGGCCTTCCCAAGGTGCTGAGAGCTTGTGCTGTCCGGCTGTTCGCTGGATCAGCCGGAGCACAAGGTCTCCCTCTAGGAAGGCTCTTGGCTTCACCTTGCGGTTGTAGTATCGGCGTAGACTCTGCTGGTAGATGGCCGATCGGCTGAGTGCCAACAGCCGGCCTTCCTCCAGCAAGTCGACGCCATCTTCTCGCGCCTCCTTGGTGTCCGCCTCGGTGTACATGGTAACTCTTGGGGAGTCGAATTCGATGTCTGTCGGGATGATGGCTTCGGCACCGTAGATGAGGAAGAAGGGCAGAAAGCCGGTTGATTTGTTCGGGGTTGTGCGCAAGCTCCAGAGGACGGCCGACAGCTCGTCGAGCCAGCAGCCGGCCGAACGCTCCAGAGGTTCGACCAGTTGGGGCTTGAGGCTGGACAGAATGAGGCCGTTTGCGTGCTCCACTTGGCCATTTGACTGCGGGTGGGCAACAGGCGCTAAGTCGAGGCGGATGCCCTGTGTTGTGCAGAAACAGGCCAAGGCTCCCTTGGCGAAGTTGGTGCCATTGACGGTGATGCTGCTATGTGGTATGCCGTATCGCGTGGTGATGTCGGTGATGAAGGTCACGACAGTTGGCCCATTTAGTTTCTTGATTGGTTTTGCCTCTATCCACTTGGTGAACTTGTCCACAGCGACAAGAAAATGAGTCATGCCACCACGGGCCGTCTTGAATGGTCCTACCATGTCCAGCCCCCAAACAGCAAAGGGCCATGCTATGGGAATGGTCTTGAGTGCAGAAGCCGGCAGATGTGGCTTGGAGCGGAACCTCTGACACCCTTGACACTTCTGAACCAGCTCTTTGGCTTCTTCTGAGCAGTCGGCCAGAAGAATCTATGGTGGAAAGCCTTGGCCACAAGTGATCTTGAAGCCGCGTGGTGGCCACACTCGCCTTGGTGGATATCCCTGAGTATTGCTTGGCCTTGGTCCGGCTCCACGCAGCGCTGGTAAACTCTGGTGACACTTCGTCGTACTAGCTCTCTGTTGACTATGGTGTAGGCTGCAGCTCGCCTTTGCACTTGTCGGGCCGAGATCTCATCAGTCCGCAGCTCTTTATTCACCAGAAACTTGAGAATTGGCTGAGCCCAAGACGGTGCTACAATTTCTTCGACTGCTACTACTGCAACTTGTATGAGGGCGGTTGGGCCGGGAGGCGGTGGGTTGGCAGCAGCTTCTGCCTTCTGTGCTGGAGAAGTCCCCGAGCCAACTGCTGAAGTCCCCGGGCCGGGCTCTGGAGTCCTCGAGCCGCCTGCTGAAATCCCCATGCCGGCCTCTAGGACTGTCAAGTCGGATCCGACTGCTTCGGGAGGGGCCGACACGAAGATGGAATCTGAATCAGGAGACGGCTTGACAGATAGCTTGAGAAGGCGGCGTAGGGTGACGCCGGCTGGTATTGCTTATCGGGTGGAGCCAATCCATGCCAAGGCATCTGTTTGCTCATTGTCGTTTCTTGGCACGTGAAGGAACTCACACCCGTCAAAGTATCCGCTGAGTTGCTGCACGAGGAAGCGGTAGCTCGCCATGTTTGCATCCTTGGCGTCCCAGTCGCCTGACGACTGCTAGACCACCAAGTCGGAGTCACCATAGCACAGGATCCGGCAGATGCCGAGTTCCTTGGCAAGCCGGAGCCCGTGTATGAGTGCCTCATATTCAGCTACGTTGTTGGAGGCGGCGAAGTGGACTTGCAACACGTATTTGAGCTTGTCACATTTGGGAGAGGTGAGGGCGACACCGGCTCCCAGACCGGTGCGCATTTTTGAACCATCAAAATGCATCCGCCAATGAGTGGAGTCTGGTGCAGGCGACAAATATTGGGTCTCGGCCTAGTCGACGAGGAAGTCGGCCAGCACTTGTTACTTGATGGCGGTGCGAGGCTGGTAGTGGATGGTGTAAGGGGCCAGATCAATAGCCCACTTGGCCACTCGGCCGGAGGCGACTCGGCTCCCAATGATCTCAGCAAGCGGAGCCGTGCAGACGATGGTTATTGGGTGCTCTTGAAAGTAAGGCTTCAGCTTCTTAGCGGCAAAGTGCACGCCGTAGCACATCTTCTAGTAGGGCGGGTAGTTTTGCTTGGAGGCGGACATTACTTCGTTTAAGTAGTACACCGGTGTCTGGACCGGCAATGCTCTGTCCTCCTCCTTGCGCTCCACCACCATGACTATGCTGACAACTCGACTGGTGGCTGT
Organism: Triticum aestivum; assembly: GCF_018294505.1. Taxonomy (NCBI): domain Eukaryota; kingdom Viridiplantae; phylum Streptophyta; class Magnoliopsida; order Poales; family Poaceae; genus Triticum; species Triticum aestivum. Next base: position 512,325,983 of record NC_057804.1, read on the forward strand.
AATGTAGAGGAGCATGGGCTCCTTCTTAGTCGGAGCCGCCAAGATAGGCGGCGTTGCCAACATCTTCTTGAGTTGGAGAAATACTTCATTCGCCTTGTCGTTCCACTGGAAAAAGGTGGTATTCTTCATGAGTTGGTACAAGGGAAGAGCCATCTTGCCCAGCTGGCTGATCAAATGGCTAACTGACGCCAGGCAGCCGGTGAATTTTTGCACATCCAGCATGCTGGCGAGGCGGCCAGCGCTCTTGAGAAGCTGGATGCGGCGTGCCTCCAGCACCTCAGCATCCGCGCCTTCTGGAATGGGTGCCGTTAGGTCGCGCAGAGTCGTGTCGAGGGGGTCTTGACATTGCTCATCCAAGTGATCTCTGCTATTGATGACGAGCACCTTCGTGACGCGGCTTCCGCCGTTGTGCTCGCGAGGAGGCGACTCGTCATAGACCACCACGTTGGTGGGGAACGCGTCGAGCGATGCCGTGTCAGAGTCGACGATCATCGGATCGGTGGAGCCAACGGACTCCAGGTCCACAACAGGCTCGCTGGTGACATGGAGCTGGTCGAGGAGGCTAACAAGGCGACTCTCAGGGCAGCTACTGCCCGCGTTGGAGGCCGGCTTGTCGGAGAGGTCGATCTCGCCGACGAGGTCGGCGAGGCAGCTCACCGCGCCGACGATCTCCGCGCCGTGCAACGCGTCAGGGCTGACACTGTTGGGCATGCTGGGCTGGCTTTGCTCACTAGGAAGGAACAGGGTTCCCGTCCAGAGCAGATCTCTGGGAGATGGTGCACCTCGCCCCACAGTGGGCGCCAAATGTCGGGGGTTGGGTGCGACATATGCCAATGGATGGCTTATCATGGTGGGGGCGAGTAGAACGTTGCTGGTGCCTGGAAGCGGGATAAGGCATAGACATGTAAGCCGACGAACTTTACCCAGGTTGGGGGATCTCCGAGGAGATAATACCCCTACTCCTGCTCTTCGGGGTCTCCGCATGATCACTAAGGCACTAGTGCTACAAGTCGCTCCTTGAGCTGTGTCTAGAGGTAGGAGAAAGCAAGGCCAGCTCTTCCCTGCCCTAGGTAACTGGCTAGTTCTATCAGAGTTGGAACCCTTTGCATGGGTGCCCTGGGGGGTTTATATAGGCCTACCCCCAGGGGTACAATGGTAATCTATCCGGGTGCTGGGCCCGGCTGTCAGTGTCTCCGGCCTCAGGCTTCTCCGCCGACCATTGGGGCCCGCCGCCTAGTGGGCCCCGCCGACTGGTTGGTGGCTGTTCACTGTAGCCGTGCCGTTGGTGACGAGGGCTTGGTTATCTTCAGTGTGGCTATAGTCTCACCGCATTGTGGGAGATCACTGTAGCCACACCTGGTCTCATCAACTTAATGGCATGCTTGCCTCGGGGCAAGGGACAGCCGCCTGCTGGAGGCCGGCCCTTCCCGAGTCCGACTGGTTGGGATTCCGCCATCTTCTACGGAGTCTCTGTTTGATAGAGCCCGCCGCCGGCAGGCCGTACCGACATGCCGTCATGGGGAATAGGACTCCGCCTACTCGGAGCGACGTCATGGGAGGCATGACACAGTGCCCTGTCATGCGGAGATCTCCGCCTGTACGGAGTACTGTAGCCACGCCTATACGGGTGTCGAGGGCGATGTGTTTTACTGTAGCCATGCCCTAACTTGTACTCTCGATGGGGGTTCGGTTGTACCGAGGCCACGAGGCGGCCGCTTGCTTGATGCCGCCCTCTCCAGAGGACGGCAGGCTGGAGCCGGCCACCCGCATCATTGATGGCTAGGGTCGGCCGCCCTCTGGTAGCCGGTCGTAAGGCCAGCCGGCCCCGAGAGGGCGGAGCTTCTGCTTAGGGCCCATCTAGGCAGAGCTGGCCCAAAGTCTTGATAAGTCCTGGGACCTGGGTGAGGCTACCCATGGCCCATTACTCCGACAGACACGAGGCAAGGACCCCTAAAGGAGGAGATTGAAGGTGCGTGTGTATGTTGTAGACAGATATCACTCGAGAGGTTTATCGATCGGTGTGTGTCGGAAAGGAGTTGTGGAGACTCTGGGAGAACGACCTAAAGAAATAAAATGAATGTGCACGATGGATAGAATGTTGAGGGAGGGGGAGGGTGAGGAGGGCGTGTGCATGCATGAGAGAAAGTTAGTTGTAGCTACAAAGGTTAGATGATTGTGTGGGTGTAAGGGACTAACAAAGATCATAATTTGATATGAAAGTGGATTCATATATTTGAATAGGAGATCATAGTGTTATAAACATATGCACGCATGAATATAGCGGTGATACGCGTGTTGTGGTTTTGCACATGTTATACCATAATGTGATAATGCACGGCGTTTGCAACTCACAGCTAAATGTCGAACAATCTAAACCATACTATATATCGAACAATATCACATTGTATTTGAATTTGTGATAATGTGTGGTGTTTGCAGCTTACAACTAAATATCGAACCATCTAAACAATACTATATATCAAACATTCTCACATTTTATTTGAATTTGTGGTAATGTGTGGTGTTTGCAACTCACATCTAAATACTTGTAGGCGTAGGGGGCGGGGTGTCGGTGTCAGAACCAGCGGATCTCGGGTATTGGGTCCCGAACTATGCGTCTAAGGCTAGGTAACAGGAAACTGGGGACATGATGTTTACCCAGGTTCGGGCCCTCTCGATGGAGGTAATACCCTACTTCCTGCTTGATTGGTCTTGATGATATGAGTATTACAAGAGTTGATCTACCACGAGATCAGAGAGGCTAAACCCTAGAAGCTAGCCTATGGTATGATTGTTGTAGTTGCGTCCTACGGACTAAACCCTCCGGTTTATATAGACACTGGAGGGGGCTAGGGTTACACAGAGTCGGTTACAGAGAAGGAGATCTACATCCGAATCGCCAAGCTTGCCTTCCACACCAAGGAGAGTCCCATCCGGACACGGGACGAAGTCTTCAATCTTGTATCTTCATAGTCCAACAGTCCGGCCAAAGCATATAGTCCGACTGTTAGGATACCCCCTTATCCAGGACTCCCTCAGTAGCCCCTGAACCAGGCTTCAATGACGATGAGTCTGGTGCGTAGATTGTCTTCGGCATTGTGAGGCGGGTTCCATCTCCGAATACTCCAAGATAACTTCCGAACACAAGGACCGTGTCCGGCTCTTCACATACCGCCGTAGAGAGAACAATAATCCACGAATCTAATCTGCTGACAGTCCTTCTTAGCGTGACAGCACGCCATGGTCCGGTCATTATTCGAACCTCTTTTCACATCCAGCTCCCGCATACATCGCGAGGCGGTTTCTTTGGCACATCTTGTCAAAGCAGAGATCATGTCCCCTTATTGCGGGATCTCCATTAATACGGGTATGGGTAACCCAACCAGTGCCATCAATCGAGGCCCTTGGAAAATAAATGATTTCGAGAGGCAAGTGGGGAGGCGCACATTCTGCACCGCCTTTATAAAGGGACAAGGATCTCCCGTTTTCACCCACGCCTTCTTCCTCCTTCGCTCATCCGTTCTCGTACTTCTCAAGCTCCAGCGCCCAATATCTCAACTTCTCCGTAGGACCACAACATGTCCGGAGCGGGAGGCAAGTGGATGGCCTCCTCTGTCACAGAGGAGGACATTACCAAGCTTCAGGAGGCCGGATACATGGCTGAGAGCATCACACACAGGCTTCCAGCAGAGGGACAGATAACCCCCACCCCAAAGTCTCGGGAGAGAGTAGTATTTCTCCCTCATTTCGTGTGCGGACTAGGGTTTCCACTCCACCCATTTGTCCGCGGGCTCATGTATTACTACGGGCTAGATTTTCACGACCTAGCCCCGAATTTTGTCCTCAACATCTCAGCGTTCATTGTCGTGTGCGAGGCCTTCCTCCGCATCAAGCCTCACTTCGGCCTGTGACTGAAAATCTTCTATGTGAAGCTGAAGATCGTGAGCAGACAATAGGCGGAGTGCGGAGGCGCCATGGTGGGCAAGATGCCCAACATCGCATGGCTTGACGACTCCTTCGTGCAGACTATAAAAGGATGGCAATCAGGGTGGTTCTACATCATCGAGCCGCGCGACGCCAATTGGGTGGCGGCCCCCAAATTCAGATCCAGAATCCCCATGCGGCTCACTTCTTGGGAAAAGAAGGGCCTGGCCTGGGGCGAACCCACGGAGCTGACCGGACTCGAGACCTACATCAGAAGTATGAGGGACAAGAAGATCAAGCTCGACAACGTGGTCCAGGTCATGCTCATTCGCCGGATTCTCCCGTGTCAAAGACGGGCATTTGATATGTGGGAGTTTGACCTGGCCGAACACCAGATGCTTCTAGAGCTCTTCGACACGACAAACAATGAAATCTGGAAGGTGCTATTCAAGACAGGCGAAGTTCCTCCTTCCCTTTCCGAGGACCGTGGGCTCAGCACAAAGCGCCTCGCCAGTCCGGTAAGCCCTCTGACTATCACAAGATGTTCCTTTCCTAGTACATTCGTGGGAGGATTTTTAAGTCACCATGCTGACCAAACATGATTGGGTGGAGATGGCGGAGCGGATTGACTTTCTGGCTCCGTTGCCCGAGGACCCAGTAGACGCACTCCTAGTGGAGATGCTGGTTCCGGCGCCTTACAAGGTGCTGGAGAAAAAGGCCGAAAAGAAGGCCACGAGGACCCAGAAGGGTCTCCGGTGCAAGGCCGCGCTAGACGCCTCGCCACAAGAGCAAGGCCGCCTCAACTGAGGGGGGGCGAAGGGTCCAAGAAGGCAGCCGCGGGGACCAGAAAAGGTCTCCGGCGCAAAGCCGTGATAGAATTGTCATCCGAAGATGACGAGGAAAATTCCCTCCCCGGAGACGGGGGGAAACATGAAGAAATGCCCCCTCCCGTACTGGGGAGGAGAAGAAAAGGAAGGTCACCCCGTCGGGGGAGGCCGGGACGCCGAAGAAGGGAAAGGCGTCCCTTCCAGATCACTCCTCAACCGCTGCTTATAACGACAAGGAGTGGCTTCCCAGGGGCAAGCCCCGTGCGAGGTCGTAAGTATCTGCATTCTGTAATATTTATTCATGCGGCTTTCACCTTATGGCTTTCAATAACGCCGAACACGTATATGCAGTCCGGCCGGGTCCAATCTCAGGGTGTCCTCTTCGGAGGAGTCTCTGGGCGAGTAGGAGATGAATTCACTCCTGACGGCCACCTCCCCGTGACCTGCAGATGACACCGAGCTATTGTCTCGAAGGATACCAGAGCAGGAGGCGACAGCTCCAGAGACGCCCCAAGGCGAGATCCCAGACACCAAGCGCATGGGGGGTAAGACCCCCATGGATTACGCTGACGGGAGCCACACCAAGTCTGGCTCCCAGCCGGTTACTATGCCGGAGCCTCTAAAGGTTTCGGATTCCAGTAGGCAGCCCCTTGCGAAGGAGGGCGAGCCGGCCATGCCAATGACCTCCGCCCAGCCAGAGGCATCAGATAATTTATTGGAAGTGTTGCGAGGCGCTTCCATTGATGACGAGCACCATACTCTTATGAGTGCTGTGATTGAGAAGGTTTGGTTCGCCAAGAGCGGATTGACCGAAGCCTGCACCAGCCTACTAACAGGCTTTGAGGTAAGTAACGAAAAAGTGTGAGGAAATATCACCCGATAGACAGTAGCCCCTGATACTCTGGTTGGTGTTCGGGAGAAAAAGCCAAACAGAGGGTCAACTAAAAAACCACAAGAAGATGATAGTAATTGTCTATGTGAACAAACAGGCATTGCTGCTGACCGCCGTTGCGTGCACGGCTGAGGTTGCCAGACTCAAGCGCGAACTAGGGCAGGCCGAAGAAGAGCTCGGCCTCGTAAAGATGTAGCTCGAGGAGAACAAAGGTAAGTGAAACCTCGTCCGTGTGTCGTATAGAGAATAAAAATTTGATGATGCTAACTAAAAGCATCATGGCTTTTGATAAGAACCGCGACCGAAGTGGCGGCCCTGAAGGAAGCACTGTCCGTAGCCTAAGCCAAGGTGGCTACAGAGCGCACCGAGCGCGGGAAGCAAGGTGCTCGGGTGGGAGAGGTACAACAAGAGCTCCAGGAGCTCGGCAAGAAGTTCGAGTCCTTGGAGCATGACTTCAAGATGCAAGAGTCTGAGCTTGCGAAGGCCCTCTAGAGTGCGACAGACGCCAAGGCCGAAGCCCAGAAGGCCCTCCAGGAGATCCAGGTGGCCAAGAAGATAGCGGAGGGTAAGGCATTCTTTATGCAAAGCAAGCATGTGGAGGAGTCATTTCTTTTACTTACACGACTTCGGAGCTCTCTAGGGGCATTCGCAGATCTGCCACACAGCATTTCGGATGCTGCGGAGTTCTACCATGCTGAAGAGGGGAGCTCAACAAAGAAGTTGTTCTGGTCCCAATACATTGGAACCGAACACCCAATGCCTCTAAGTGACCAACTGAAGCAATTGGTCGAACTCCACAATGCGGCCGAACTGGCCATGAAGGACCTCATAGTCCGGATGTGGCCTGGCGAGCCCCTGGCCGGCAGCTACTTTGGCCTGATAAAGCGGATGGTGAATGCCTGTCCATGGCTAGAAGTTATCAAGAAGTCAGTCTGTATTGAAGGTGCCCGACGGGCCTTTGCCCGAGCCAAGATGCATTGGGCCAAACTGGATGCTGAGAATCTCATGAAGGACAGACCCCCGGAGGGTAAGGAGCATCGCTACCCCGAAAAATATTATGATGGCGTTATGAAAGGTGCTCATCTTGTGTCAAATGAGTGTCCCAAGAACATAATTTTTGACTGAATGTACTCATGTCGTCTTTGTAATATGAGAACGAGTTTGTTTGCGCTATATAACACTTTGTTTGATTTAAAATATTACCTTCTGTGCGACGTTTATCAAAATCTGAAAGTAGGCCAGTCATCGGCTTCCGCCCCCTTGTAACTAGTACTGGGGTGTTAGTGGAAAACCCAAACACTCTTTATCCAAATTCTTGGTCCTTTACGGAGGTGTTTAGCGCAGCGAACAAGGCAATCTGACTATTCGGCTTTATAACTCTCACTTGGCCATAGAAGTCTATAATTTTAAATTTCGGTGAAGCCCCTAGTATTCGGAAGGCCGAACTGGGGCGCTATACACGCCTAAATAGGCAAGGACGATTCCTCGCCTTAAGAGAAAAAAATCTTTAAGGATTTAGTACCTCGCGAATACCGACCAACTCTCACCGTATCATGACGGTCAGTTTTCGGCTTTCTCTACTGAGGTGCTCGTCCGGAAGAACTGGGACACAATCGCAGTAGTTCTCCCTGCGCTACCTTAGCCGATATAATGGAACGTAAGGTACCAAAACAAGGGAGCCGGGCTAACCCAACTATTTACCCAAGACATGATTCGGAGCTGATGCATATAATGCTATAAGTTCAGGGTGCTGCACTATCGACAGTGTTCGGACTTTTCTTGCCATATTATGGGGCTCGATAAGAAGCCCCTGGCAAACCGAGGGTACCAAAATGTACAGATGCGATAGTAAATAAATATTCAAGGGAAAATATGAAGATATTAGTAAAAAGCTGACGTTGTTATACCGTTTCCCATTGTTATTTGCATAATACATCAAGGCATATGCTTACAATTAATGCATTAAGCGAAAACAAATAGGACCATTTGACATGGCCTATCCAAGGACAGGCTGCATGCAGGTATGTGAAACAGGTATAACGATCATTAACAGAGACCACCTGGGTACTCCCTTGTGTGCAAAGGCTCTTGCCTCCTTGGTGTTTCCTCCTGTAATGAGTCCTGTTATCCGATCTCTCTGAAGGGGCTGTCCGAAAGTAGGGTCCTGAAAGAAAGAAAGAAAAATGGTATGCGGGCCACATGGCGGCTGAACCGCACTACAGGCCGCATTGTCGTCTCGCCTCCACCTATGCCCTTGGTATTTTAAGCGCGTATTTGTGTACGTGTGGCATGAACGCCGCCTGAATGGGGCTGGGGTGGAGGCCGATTGCTAATCGAGCTCCTGGCGTGCCTGACGGTCCTGTTGCGGGGTGCTCCGGACTCTCTTGACGGTGTTCGGGGTTGTCGTTGCCGAATTGGCTGTTTGTCGAAGGAAGCTGCTTTGTACTTCTGCCGCGAGGGCTGCAGTGTGCTCTTCCGTACAGAGGGAGCGGTTTGTGTTTCCATTGACTGTTATGACCCCGCGAGGTCCTGGCATTTTGAGCTTGATGTATGCATAATGTGCTACCACGTTGAATCGAGCAAACACGGTTCGTCCAAGTAGTGCATGATAGCCACTACGGAAAGGGACGATATAGAAGATTAACTCCTCGCTTCGGAAGTTATCCGGAGATCCGAAGACTACTTCCAGTGTGATTGAGCCCGTACAGCGGGCCTCTACCCCTGGAATTACACCCTTGAAGGTGGTTTTGGTGGGTTTGATCCGTGATGGATCGGTGCCCATTTTGCGCACTGTGTCCTGGTAAAGTAGGTTCAGGCTACTGCCACCGTCCATGAGGACTCACGTGAGGTGGAATCCGTCGATGATTGGGTCAAGGACCAATGCGGCTGAGCCGCCATGACGGATGCTCGTGGGATGGTCCCTACGATCAAAGGTGATCGGGTAGGATGACCATGGGTTGAACTTTGGGGCGACGGGCTTCATCGCATAGACGTCCCTAAGTGCACGCTTTCGCTCCCGTTTGGGGATGTGAGTGGCATAGATCATGTTCACTGTTACCTGGGGGGAATTTCTTCTGTCCCCCAGTGTTCGGACGCTGGGGCTCCTCGTCATCGTTGTTGTGCAGCCCCTTGTCCTTGTTCTCGGCATTTATCTTGCCGGCCTGTTTGAACACCCAACAATATCTATGAGTGTGATTGGCTGGTTTATCGGGGGTGCCGTGAATCTGGCACGAGCGGTCGAGTATGCAGTCCAGACTAGACGATCCTGGATTGTTTCTTTTGAATGGCTTCTTCCGCTGACCGGATTTGGAGTTGCTGAATCCGGCATTAACTGCCATATCCTCAGCATTGTCGCCATTGTTTCGACGTTTGTGTCTGTTGCGCCATGGCTTTCCATTACTGTCACGGATATCTAAAGTGCCAAAGTTTCTTGGCGCGGTGTTACTGCGAGCCAGCCAGCTGTCCTCACCCGCGCAAAAGAGGGTCATTAGTGTCGTGAGGGCTGTCATGGACTTCGGGTTTTTTTGGCTGAGGTGTCGGGAAAGCCACTCGTCGTGGATATTATGCTTAAAGGCCGCCAGGGCCTCGGCATCCGGACAGTCGACAATTTGGTTCTTTTTAGTTAGGAACCGAGTCCAGAATTTCCTGGCTGACTCTCCGGGCTGTTGGGTAATGTGACTTAAGTCATCAGCATCCGGTGGTCGCACGTAGGTTCCCTGGAAGTTATCGAGGAATGCATCCTCAAGATTTTCCCAACTGCCAATGGAGTTTGCTGGTAGGCTATTCAGCCAATGTTTGGCTGGCCCTTTAAGCTTGAGTGGGAGATACTTGATGGCGTGTAGGTCATCACTGCGGGCCATGTGAATGTGGAGAAGAAAATCTTTGATCCACAACGCAGGGTCTGTTGTGCCATCATATGACTCGATGTTGACGGGTTTAAACCCTTCTAGGAATTCATGTTCCATTACTTCATCAGTGAAGCAGAGGGGGTGTGCGGCGCCTCTGTGCCGGGCTATGTCGTGGCGCAGTCCGATTAGGTCTGGTCGGTTGTGTTCGGCCCGGCCGGATTTATCAGTATTGTATCCGGCATAACGATCAGTGGCGCGCCCCCGTGATCCGTAGATCGATCTTGGTTGTCCTGTGTTGTTTTACAATATGTCTCGCAGGTCTTGCGTATTGCCCCGTGCCGTAGTGAACCGGCATGGAGGTGCGGGCTGGTATCCGGCCTGATATGCCGTTTTATCCCGGCCACGGGGTCACCGGTCAGCCTCATCTTGTGCTAGAAGTTCACGCTCTTCGGCCTCTTCTTCTAGCGATTTGTGCTTTGGGTATCCCCTGATGGGGGGCTCGAGTCCGTATTCCTCGGCTGCCAGGACTTCAGTCCATCTGTCTGCGAGCAGATCTTGATCAGCTTGGAGCTGCTGCTGCTTATTTTTCAGGCTTCTTGCAGTGGCTATAAGCCGGCGCTTGAGGTGGTCCTCCTCTATGGGATCCTCTGGTACGCAGAATTCGTCGTCACCGAGGCTCACCTCGTCTTCGGAGGGAGGCATATAGTTATCGTCCTCCATGTATCCATCTGTCGCCTGTTCGTCTGGGCTGGCCTGCCCGTGTTCCTATTCCGCTTGCTTGAAGGTGGGTTGATCAGGATCGTATTCCTCTTTGGCACCATCTAGATTTTGTTCTCCAGTGCCGGTGTTGCTATGGCGGGGCTTGGAGCAGCGCCGGTGACGCCCATGCTTTGATTTCTTCCCTGAGGGGTTATCTCATGTTGCCTCATCGCCATTGCTTTCTTTGGGAGTATCCACTATATATATATATATATATATATATATATATATCATATGAAGAGGTGGCAGTTGTCAGGACCCCGACTCGATGTCACATCGATCTAGCTGGTAACACCTCATATCACTTTGCGGCCTCACGCACGGTATCCCCACGGGTGTCGTCTTACCTTTTTCCCGGGACCGTTTGCGCCTTTTGGCTCACGTATATGATAGTGTCGCTAGCATCCATATGATAAAGAGCCCGGGCTGACATGACTAGTCGTAAACCCAAAGTGGCACAGACTTACAGGGACAGGCATCCATGACCCAGCTTCGAACGTGTCGGTCATCAGCAAGTGGGTCCGGGCTGTAGCACTGGGCTAGCAGGACTCCGGTAAACCGGGCTGTAGCGGGCTAACAGGACTCCGGTACTCAAAGCGTGACATTTCCCCGAAGGGACAGACACAGGAACGAAGAAGGACACATGCCGGCCAGCCTAAGTGTTCCAGAGCAGTAGCAAGCTACCATGGCTCAGCGATAACACTAGGAGACATTTCCCGGTAAGAGAGGCTACTAAAGATAAACAACTAGATAGTCAGATCCCACACATACCAAGCATTTCAATCATACACACAATATGCTCGATATGTGCAAATACAACGAAGCATCACAACATGACTCTACGACACAAGTACTTTATTTAAGGCTCAGTGAGCCATACATAACATACACACAAAGGTACGGGTCTCACGACCCAACATACAAGTCATACAGTCATACAAGCCAACAGCGGAAGTAACTTGTCTGAGTACAGACAACTAGTAAAATAAAAGAGGCTTGGAAGCCTAACTATACTATGTGGTCCATCACAAGCTCAGGGTCACCACCTGGGTCTTTAGCCTACTCGTTGATGTCAACGTCTACATAGAACCCATCAGAAGGGGTTGCAGCGTCTTCTGTAAAAATGTAGATTATAGCAACATGAGTACAAAGGTACTCAGCAAGACTTACATCAGATCCTACATACATGCATAGTATCAAGAAGGGTTGGTGGAGTTATTGCAGCAAGCCAGCTTTGACTCTTGGCTAGACTATCCTACGATACTCCAACTTGAAATGTTTTGCGCACACGAGTCCACTACTCACCACTTCAATACACTACCGAGGATCCACCTCCGTCTTCCTACGGAAGAGCCATCCTCGGCACTCACACTTATCTTGAGGCTTTTAATAGTTTCCATTTACTTGTCTATGAACTGTATAGGCAACCAAGTAGTCCTTTACCGCGGACGCGGCTATTCGAATAGATCATGTTAACCCTGCAGGGGTGTACTTCTTCATACACGCTCTCACCACTTATCGTCGTTTACACGACATGTACTCGGCAACCTTCAAGCGGAAGCCCAACGTGGGTGTCGGCCACGACCTACCTAATCACCTAAGCCTCCAGTCCAGGTTTATCGCCTATTCAGGTTCCATCCGCAGGGAGTCCGGCCGAGGTTTCCCATACGGCCCCGAACGATGTGAACAGGGTTCCCGAGATACCTAACGGGTATTCGGTACACCGTGCCACGTACCTACCGCATCACAGCCCACCCCTACGGTCAGCGCTGTCCACGGCCTCCAGTAGGCTACAAACACCAGAAACTACTTGCAACTCCTGGACGGAGAACTAGGGTGAATAAGAAGTCGAGAGGGTCCATTGGTTTCGGGCCCAATGCATGGTAGTAGCTGATTCTTAAATCACACATACAGATCTCAGTGCTTAAGGTCGGCTTCAATGAAACAACCCACCATGTACTCCTACATGGCCTCTCATCGATACCTTTACCAAATCGTGTTCACCACACCACTCTCATTACCGACATAATCATTTCACTCTAGCCCATCACCCAGATGAACCAGACCTGACACAACTCTAAGCATAGCAGGCATAGCAAGGTAGGAACAACACATACATATGGCTCAATCAACTCCTACACATGCTAGTGGGTTTCATCTAGTTACTGTGGCAATGACAGGTCATGCAGAGGAAATGGGTTCAACTACCGTAGCACACAGCAGTTTGAATCGCGTTGTCTTAATGCAGTAAAAGAGAGCAGGAGCGAGAACATGGGATTGTATCGATATGATCAAATGGTTGGTTCTTGCCTGATGGTTCGTTGCACGGATACGGTTCTTCGTTAGGGTAGTCACGGTACTCCTCGGGAACAGATCCTGTCGCAAAGGACATCGATACACAAACATCACCAAACAATATGCAACAATATGATGCATGCATGAAACATGGCAATATGAGTGTGTTGGGCTAATGCAACTAAAACCAGAAGGGTTTGAAAAAATTTGAATCAAAGATTCAAATTTCAAATTCAAATATGGCCTTTTAAAGTGCCTTTCCTTGTTCTGATTAAAACATCAACTTAACTTGTTTGATCATGCATGAAAATGGTACAGATGGATAGATTGGATTTTTCTGATCATTTTTCATATATTATTTGTCCAATTTGGAGTTACAGAATAAAAGTTATGAATTTTTGAAGTTTAAATAATATTCTGGAATTTCCTGATTTAATTTAAATCCAGAAATATCATTTACTGCGTCAGCCTGACATCATAGTGACATCAGCAGGTCAACAGGGCTGGCTCGGGTCAAACCTGACGTGTGGGGTCCACACGTCAGTGTCACAGGGGCTAATCCCGCGTTGACCCCGGGCTGGTTAGCTTTGACTAACCCCTGGGGCCCACTTGTCAGCGTCAGTAGGTGATGGATTAGTGGTTAATCAACTAGGCCACGTCAGCTCGCCGGAGTTCTGGCCGGCGGCGACCAACAGTGCGGCGGCGATAGTGGTTTTGGACGTTTCGGCCACCAAATGGAACGTGGCGACCACCGGAGTGAAGCTGAGGACGACCCGCGGCTCTTGGTGGAGTCCGTTGGGGTTGGGGTGGCCGGAGTTGACGGCGGCGAGCTCAGCTGCGGCCGCCGGGGTTCGGTCGTGCACGGGAGTGGTGCTGGAGCTCGAAGTCGAGCAAAGTGAGGCGCTAGGGATGCTCTACTGGGTTCTGTGAACGCGTTGGACTCGCCGGGGTGACCAAATGGTCACCGGAGCTGCGTCGACGGCGAGCTCGGCGACGGCGGAGGTTCGGCCGAGGTGGGGATGCAGCTACGGTGAGGGAACGAGGGGGAGAAGAGGGGGAAACGGTGGCGTAGCTCACCGCGGTTGCAGTGGGCGTCGAAGCGGGCTCGGGGACGCGCTGGAGACGGCGAATTCGTCGGCGACGGTGGTCGGAGTCCGAAGAGGGGAACGGCGACGTGGCGACGATGCAGGGCTTCCGGGGACTCGTGGAGCGGTGGGGAGGAAGAGGGAGTCGAGGCGGAGCTTCTGAGCTACTCGGGGGAGCGAGGGGTGGCCGGAGTCAGTGGCTACAGCGAACGGCGGCGACGGTGGTGTTCGGCCGAGAGCGAGAGAGAGCGAGGGAGAAACGGGGGAGAGTGAGCGAGAGCAGGGGGGATCGGGACGGGCTGCGGGCGTCGTCCACGCGGCCAGGGGGGCGTCGGCAAGCAGGAGGTGGCCGCGCGGCCGCGCGCGCGCGAGCACGCAGCAGCTTCGGGGCGTGGGGAGGAAGACGACGAGGAGCTACAGTGCTGGGCTGGCTAGCTGGGCCGGCCAGCTGGCTGGGCCGCACAGGTAAGTTTCTCCTCTCTTTTCTGTTTTCTGTTTTATTTAATAATTCTGCAACTTTGTTGAATTAAATAAAATACCTAGGCAACTCCAAAAATCACCAAACTACTCCTGGTCCATAGTTGGAATATTTCCAACATGAAACATTTTAGTTTGGAGATATTTGAGCATTTAAATATTTTATATTATTTTAAATGCCCAAATTCAAATAGTTATGATTTAACTCAAGAACCCTAGGATGGCCTAGAAAAGTGTGCACCATTTTTGGCAGAGGTTCTGAACCAAGGCTAAAATGATGGACATTTTAGAAGGGCATTTCAGGTTCATTGAAAAATTATTTTAGTAACCCTAATTGGTTTCAGAGGGAACTGGGGGTTCTGTCATCCCCATTTCAAGTTTCTGATGAAAGAATAAACATGATGCAACACTCTAATGCATGACTAGCTAGGGTGTGACAACTCACCCCCACTCAAAAGAATCTCGTCCCGAGATTTGGGTTCCTCCGAGAAGAAGGCGGGATACTCGAGTCGAAGACGATCCTCCCTTTCCCAAGTTGCTTCATCTTCAGAATGGTGCGACCATTGAACCTTGAGAAACTTGATGTTATGACGTCGCGTGGTACGTTTGGCTTGATTGAGGATACGAATGGGGTACTCTCGATATGTAAGATTATCTTGGAGATCAAGCGTTTCGTGGTCCACTTCACGGATAGGATCCGAGAAGCAACGCCTGAGTTGAGAAACGTGGAAGACATCGTGAACTCTGGAGAGGTGCGGAGGTAGTTCCAATTGGTAGGCAACTTCTCCTCGTTTGGCAAGAATGCGAAAAGGTCCAATGTAACGAGGAGCCAATTTGCCTTTGATACCGAAGCGATGGGTTCCCTTCAGAGGGGTGACCCGAAGATAAGCCTTCTCGTCAACCTCGAAAGTCATAGCCTTATGTTTTCGGTCATATTGACTCTTTTGACGGGATTGGGCTGTTTTCAACTTTTCACGAACGATTCGAACTTGTTCTTCTGCTTCCTGAATCATATCCGGGCCAAAGAATTGTCTTTCCCCGGTCTCTGACCAGTTAAGGGGTGTTCGACATCGTCGTCCATAGAGAACTTCAAAAGGGGCTTTACCCAAGCTAGATTGATAGCTGTTGTTGTAAGCGAATTCGGCAAATGGAAGGCACTTCTCCCAGTCCATTCCGAACGAGATAACAGAGGCTCGAAGCATGTCTTCTAGAATTTGGTTGACGCGTTCCACTTGACCACTTGACTGAGGGTGGAAAGCGGTGCTAAAGGAGAGACGGGTTCCCATAGCATTTTGGAAACTTTCCCAAAATCGAGAGGTGAAAAGACTTCCTCGATCCGAATTGATTTCCAAAGGAACACCATGGAGGGACACTATTCGGGAGATGTATAAGTCTGCCAGCTGACTAGCGGTTATACTCTCACGAACAGGTAGGAAATGAGCTACTTTGGAAAGACGATCGACCACGACGAAGATAGCATTATTCCCTCTCTTGGTCCTGGGAAAACCGGTAATGAAATCCATACCAATTTTATCCCATTTCCATTCAGGAATAGCTAAGGGTTGAAGGGTGCCAGCAGGCCGTTGATGCTCTGCTTTTACACGACGACAGACGTCGCAATTGGCAATATACTGAGCAATTTCTCTCTTCATCCTAGTCCACCAGAACCTCTGGCGTAGGTCCTGATACATTTTAGTACTACCGGGATGAATGGTGAGAGGAGATTCATGGGCTTCCTTAAGGATTAATCGCCTTAGGTTGCGCACTTTGGGAACTACTAATCGATCCCCGAAGTACACGACTCCTTGATCATTAACGGAGAAACAATTCGCAATTCCTTTCTGAATGTTCCTCTTGATGCGGGAGATTCCCGGATCTACCTTCTGTGCTTTGATGATTTGATCCGTAAGGGTAGGTTTTGCCACCAAGGTGGAGAGAAAACCTTGAGGTACAATGTGAAGGTTAAGCTTCCGAAATTCCTCATGGAGAAGCGGTTGACTTTGTTGTAACATCAGGTTGTTACAATAAGATTTACGACTTAGCGCATCAGCCATGACGTTGGCTTTCCCTGGGGTATAGGTTATCCCTAGGTCGAAGTCAGTGATCAATTCAACCCAACGTCTTTGCCTGAGATTCAAATCCGGTTGGGTGAAAATATACTTCAGACTTTGGTGATCAGTGAATATTTCGCAACGATTACCGAGGAGGTAATGTCGCCAGGTCTTAAGTGCATAGACTACGGCTGCAAGTTCTAGATCATGAGTAGGATAATTCTCCTCATGTGGGTGCAATTGCCGTGAAGCGTAAGCAATTACGTGTCGATCTTGCATGAGAATGCAACCTAGTCCTTGTCGCGAGGCGTCGCAGTAGATAACAAAGTCTTTGGAGAAGTCTGGTGGTACCAGCACGGGAGCAGAAGTCAGGCGTCTTTTCAGTTCCTGAAAGCTGTGCTCACATTGTGGAGTCCATTCGAACTTCTTATCTTTCTTGAGGAGTTCGGTTAGAGGTTTAGCAACTTTGGAGAAGTTCTCGACAAAGCGACGGCAATAGCTCGCTAAGCCTAGAAAACTCCGAACTTGCTTGACCGATTCGGGTGGAGTCCAGTCAAGGACGGCTTGAACTCGCTCAGGGTTAACCGCAATACCTTTACCAGATATTACATGACCCAGATAGGTCACTTCTGGCAACCAGAATTCACATTTAGAGAATTTGGCATAAAGGCGATGCTCTCGAAGTTTCTTCAACACTAGCCTTAGATGTTCGGCATGTTCTTCCTCGTTCTTGGAGTATATGAGTATATCATCGAGATAAACTACGACGAATTTATCCAAATACTCCATGAAGATTGAGTTCATTAACCGAGAAAAAGTGGCTGGAGCGTTGGTTAAACCGAAGGACATGACGGTGTACTCGTATTGGCCATAACGAGTAACAAAGGCCGTTTTAGGAATGTCCCCGTTTCTGATTTTGATTTGATGGTAGCCCAACCTCAAATCCATCTTGGAGAAGACCGAGGATCCAGCGAGCTGATCATACAGATCGTTGATCCTGGGAAGCGGGTATTTGTTCTTGATTGTGACCAAATTGACAGGTCGGTAATCTACAACCATCCGGTCCGTACCATCCTTCTTCTTAACGAATAGGACGGGGCAAGCCCACGGAGATGAACTGGGACGGATGAAACCCCTTTTCAAGGATTCATCGAGTTGTTTCTTAAGCTCGGCTAGTTCTAGGGGTGCCATCTTATAAGGCCTTCTAGCAATCGGAACGGTTCCTGGAATGAGGTCTATTACGAACTCAACATCCCTGTCAGGTGGAACCCCTGGCAATTCCTCTGGAAAGACATCCGGAAAATCACGAACTACCGGAACGTCCTCAAGGTCTGGCAAAGGGCTGGCGTTAAGAGAATATAATTGCCGCTTGGCTATTCGAGTCAAAACATTGACTATCTTCCCCGAAGGATGGGTGAGTTGAACGGTCCTAGAGAAGCAATCAATTTTGGCTTGATGAGCTGACATCCAGTCCATACCCAAAATGATATTAATATCTGAAGATTTAAGGGCTATCAAAGATGCAAGAAAAACAAGTCTGTCGACTTGGATTTCATTTCCATGGCTTACTCTAGAAGTTTGCCATTTGGATCCCGGAGTTTGAATTACCATGGAGGATGGCAAGTCACAGAATGCAACGTTATGCAAACGAGCATAATTTTCAGATATAAAAGAATGAGAGGCTCCTGTATCGAAAAGAACAGATGCCGGGTGGCAATTAACAAGAAGCGTACCGAGAACGACGTTGGGATCTTCTTGAGCTTCTTCGGCAGAGATACAGTTGACATGGCCACGTGAAGCGGTGACCGGTTTGGCATGAAACACTTTTCCTGTCGGCTTGCCACGGCCAACAGCTTTAGCAGATTGATTGGGGTTCGTCTGGGGACACTCACGCATATAATGACCAGATTCCCCACACTTGAAACAAGTCACGGAACTGGTACGTGGAGGAGCATTATTGGATGGACCCCCATAGGGCTTGGCTGGTGCAGACTGTTGAACAGGGCGAGGCGCCTGAAAAGATGGCCTCGGTGTGAACCTGGGTGGCAGGGCGGTATTGGGTACCCACACGCGGCGCTTCTGAGGACCAGCACCGGATGAGGAGCCCATATCACGTCCATGCTTGCGTGTTGCGTCATAATCAGTCTGACCAGTTTCAGCACTGATGGCTTTGTTGACAAGTTTCGAAAAAGATGTGCACTCATGCAGACGGAGGTCGCGACGAAGCTCAGGACTAAGGCCCTTACGGAACCTTGCTTGCTTCTTGGCGTCAGTAGAAACTTCCTCGGTTGCATATCGTGCAAGATTACCAAACTCCCTGCTATAGACATCCACAGAAAGTCGGCCTTGGGTGAAATTGCAAAATTCTTCACGCTTACGGTCCATGAGACCCTCCGGAATGTGGTGTTCACGGAAAGCGTCGCTGAATTCAGCCCAAGTTGTGACATGGCCCGCTGGGCGCATGGCTCCAAAATTCTCCCACCATAGACTGGCGGGGCCTTCAAGATGATAAGCAGCAAAGGTGACCTTGTCAGCCTCCGCTACCAGCGCGGAACGCAGTTTGTGAGAGATACTGCGAAGCCAGTCATCAGCGTCGAGAGGCTCGACGGAGTGGTGGAACGTGGGTGGATGCAATTTGATAAAATCACTGAGTGACACCACGTTAGCCCTCTGATGGTGTGCTGTGTTCTGTTCAATACGCTCCAACAAACGGTTTGTCTCCCGCTTGTTTCTCTCAGCTTCCATCATCACCTCGGCTAGTGAAGGAGGATGAGGCAGATGTTCATTTCTGGCTTCACTGCCTTCGGCCTGCTCTTGGGAAGCAGGGTTGGCGCGCGTGTTGACCATCCTAGGTAAACAAGGCAATGATTTAGTCAGAATGATAAAATTCCGACATAGGATACATAATGCAAGGAATAACTCGGAATGCAAGATGATCATCCGTATGACATGGTAGATACAGAAACTGCTTCTTTATTCCATCGTCATACACACCATACAAGGTTTAGTACAAGACCAAACAAAGTACTATTACGGTGAAAAGAGGATTACATCTCATCGGAGGCATCTCAAGCTACTATACATTATTTTTCTACACCTCCGGAAGGAGTACAAACTAGTCATATCCCACGAGTCACGCAGGACGATAGACGACACAGCTAGTGCGAACTGGTGATACTACTACTAACTCAGACCGATCCGTAATAGTCCTCGTAGAAATCACCTCCATAGCCCGGAAGTTCAACATGATCATCCGGAAACAGACGGTCTCGCGGAGCTTGTGGACCATAGGGGCTAGGATGAGGTCTTGGACCAGCAAACGGTGGCCTGCGGGGACCGCGAGGTGGGGTGATGCCTCCTACATCACGCCAAACCATCACGTCTGGCAGAGCAGATCTCACAGGATAGAGATCGCGCATATCTGAATATCCAGCTTGCACCGCCGGTGCGAACCGAGTCAAAGTGGCCCAGTGGTCAGCACGGGTATTGAAGAGCTCTAACCTTAAGGCCCGATTTTCACGGTCCTTATCCTCGAGCATCTCAGCAGTGGTGCGAGTCCGTGAATCCTCCTGAGTGGAGTCAGCATATATAGCCTGAAAATATCCTTGTGCTCCCGGAAGTGATCCTGGCATATACCGGAAGTCAGAGTCCCGAAATAACCCAGATCTGACTCGCATAATGGTCATCATAGAGTAGGCGGCATCCTGCACAGCCATCTCGATAGTAACCCCGAGTCCATAGGAGCAGTGAAGAGGCTCAGTGGATCCAGGATAAGAAGGAAATATCCTGACAGTGCAGAGATACTGGCTTTGATTAAAATCTCGGAATTGCTCTTCGACCGTGTACTCAGGATACCAGCGGTATCCAGCCTCAGTCATTACCCTGACCAACTTAGCAGTATGGCCGGGTACATCTAGGCAGCGAGTCAGGCGAACCACTTGATTGAGGTCGCGAGTGGCCATCTGAAAGCACAATTATAATGCAAAGGCATTAGAATTTCTAGCAAAATTTCGGCAGCATAACAGCTGTAAATGCTCAAAAAGGATATTGAGACATTTGACAAAGGATTTCGTACACACTCAACATCATCATATCAAGTCTTGAAACCATTCTTACAACATAATGTGGTAGTAGAACTGAACTAGGCTTGTAACCATCAAACTTATAAGGTACTACTGATTAGTAACTCGTGATCCTGATAGAGAGAGCAGATCCTAATTCCTTAACCCCCGGTGGAAGAATGGACTGACTCAGATCAGAAAGTCATAAGATATAAGGAGTAAAAAGAGCCTTACGTTCCAACCCACAAACAATTCCCCTACATATAACTAAAGAATTTCTAGACTCAACATCGACCAGTTTGGCTTGGAGAACCTACAGGCAGTCCGGCTCTGATGCCAACGCTGTCAGGACCCCGACTCGATGTCACATCGATCTAGCTGGTAACACCTCATATCACTTTGCGGCCTCACGCACGGTATCCCCACGGGTGTCGTCTTACCTTTTTCCCGGGACCGTTTGCGCCTTTTGGCTCACGTATATGATAGTGTCGCTAGCATCCATATGATAAAGAGCCCGGGCTGACATGACTAGTCGTAAACCCAAAGTGGCACAGACTTACAGGGACAGGCATCCATGACCCAGCTTCGAACGTGTCGGTCATCAGCAAGTGGGTCCGGGCTGTAGCACTGGGCTAGCAGGACTCCGGTAAACCGGGCTGTAGCGGGCTAACAGGACTCCGGTACTCAAAGCGTGACATTTCCCCGAAGGGACAGACACAGGAACGAAGAAGGACACATGCCGGCCAGCCTAAGTGTTCCAGAGCAGTAGCAAGCTACCATGGCTCAGCGGTAACACTAGGAGACATTTCCCGGTAAGAGAGGCTACTAAAGATAAACAACTAGATAGTCAGATCCCACACATACCAAGCATTTCAATCATACACACAATATGCTCGATATGTGCAAATACAACGAAGCATCACAACATGACTCTACGACACAAGTACTTTATTTAAGGCTCAGTGAGCCATACATAACATACACACAAAGGTACGGGTCTCACGACCCAACATACAAGTCATACAGTCATACAAGCCAACAGCGGAAGTAACTTGTCTGAGTACAGACAACTAGTAAAATAAAAGAGGCTTGGAAGCCTAACTATACTATGTGGTCCATCACAAGCTCAGGGTCACCACCTGGGTCTTTAGCCTACTCGTTGATGTCAACGTCTACATAGAACCCATCAGAAGGGGTTGCAGCGTCTTCTGTAAAAATGTAGATTATAGCAACATGAGTACAAAGGTACTCAGCAAGACTTACATCAGATCCTACATACATGCATAGTATCAAGAAGGGTTGGTGGAGTTATTGCAGCAAGCCAGCTTTGACTCTTGGCTAGACTATCCTACGATACTCCAACTTGAAATAGTTTTGCGCACACGAGTCCACTACTCACCACTTCAATACACTACCGAGGATCCACCTCCGTCTTCCTACGGAAGAGCCATCCTCGGCACTCACACTTATCTTGAGGCTTTTAATAGTTTCCATTTACTTGTCTATGAACTGTATAGGCAACCAAGTAGTCCTTTACCGCGGACGCGGCTATTCGAATAGATCATGTTAACCCTGCAGGGGTGTACTTCTTCATACACGCTCTCACCACTTATCGTCGTTTACACGACATGTACTCGGCAACCTTCAAGCGGAAGCCCAACGTGGGTGTCGGCCACGACCTACCTAATCACCTAAGCCTCCAGTCCAGGTTTATCGCCTATTCAGGTTCCATCCGCAGGGAGTCCGGCCGAGGTTTCCCATACGGCCCCGAACGATGTGAACAGGGTTCCCGAGATACCTAACGGGTATTCGGTACACCGTGCCACGTACCTACCGCATCACAGCCCACCCCTACGGTCAGCGCTGTCCACGGCCTCCAGTAGGCTACAAACACCAGAAACTACTTGCAACTCCTGGACGGAGAACTAGGGTGAATAAGAAGTCGAGAGGGTCCATTGGTTTCGGGCCCAATGCATGGTAGTAGCTGATTCTTAAATCACACATACAGATCTCAGTGCTTAAGGTCGGCTTCAATGAAACAACCCACCATGTACTCCTACATGGCCTCTCATCGATACCTTTACCAAATCGTGTTCACCACACCACTCTCATTACCGACATAATCATTTCACTCTAGCCCATCACCCAGATGAACCAGACCTGACACAACTCTAAGCATAGCAGGCATAGCAAGGTAGGAACAACACATACATATGGCTCAATCAACTCCTACACATGCTAGTGGGTTTCATCTAGTTACTGTGGCAATGACAGGTCATGCAGAGGAAATGGGTTCAACTACCGTAGCACACAGCAGTTTGAATCGCGTTGTCTTAATGCAGTAAAAGAGAGCAGGAGCGAGAACATGGGATTGTATCGATATGATCAAATGGTTGGTTGCTTGCCTGATGGTTCGTTGCACGGATACGGTTCTTCGTTAGGGTAATCACGGTACTCCTCGGGAACAGATCCTGTCGCAAAGGACATCGATACACAAACATCACCAAACAATATGCAACAATATGATGCATGCATGAAACATGGCAATATGAGTGTGTTGGGCTAATGCAACTAAAACCAGAAGGGTTTGAACAAATTTGAATCAAAGATTCAAATTTCAAATTCAAATATGGCCTTTTAAAGTGCCTTTCCTTGTTCTGATTAAAACATCAACTTAACTTGTTTGATCATGCATGAAAATGGTACAGATGGATAGATTGGATTTTTCTGATCATTTTTCATATATTATTTGTCCAATTTGGAGTTACAGAATAAAAGTTATGAATTTTTGAAGTTTAAATAATATTCTGGAATTTCCTGATTTAATTTAAATCCAGAAATATCATTTACTGCGTCAGCCTGACATCATAGTGACATCAGCAGGTCAACAGGGCTGGCTCGGGTCAAACCTGACGTGTGGGGTCCACACGTCAGTGTCACAGGGGCTAATCCCGCGTTGACCCCGGGCTGGTTAGCTTTGACTAACCCCTGGGGCCCACTTGTCAGCGTCAGTAGGTGATGGATTAGTGGTTAATCAACTAGGCCACGTCAGCTCGCCGGAGTTCTGGCCGGCGGCGACCAACAGTGCGGCGGCGATAGTGGTTTTGGACGTTTCGGCCACCAAATGGAACGTGGCGACCACCGGAGTGAAGCTGAGGACGACCCGCGGCTCTTGGTGGAGTCCGTTGGGGTTGGGGTGGCCGGAGTTGACGGCGGCGAGCTCAGCTGCGGCCGCCGGGGTTCGGTCGTGCACGGGAGTGGTGCTGGAGCTCGAAGTCGAGCAAAGTGAGGCGCTAGGGATGCTCTACTGGGTTCTGTGAACGCGTTGGACTCGCCGGGGTGACCAAATGGTCACCGGAGCTGCGTCGACGGCGAGCTCGGCGACGGCGGAGGTTCGGCCGAGGTGGGGATGCAGCTACGGTGAGGGAACGAGGGGGAGAAGAGGGGGAAACGGTGGCGTAGCTCACCGCGGTTGCAGTGGGCGTCGAAGCGGGCTCGGGGACGCGCTGGAGACGGCGAATTCGTCGGCGACGGTGGTCGGAGTCCGAAGAGGGGAACGGCGACGTGGCGACGATGCAGGGCTTCCGGGGACTCGTGGAGCGGTGGGGAGGAAGAGGGAGTCGAGGCGGAGCTTCTGAGCTACTCGGGGGAGCGAGGGGTGGCCGGAGTCAGTGGCTACGGCGAACGGCGGCGACGGTGGTGTTCGGCCGAGAGCGAGAGAGAGCGAGGGAGAAACGGGGGAGAGTGAGCGAGAGCAGGGGGGATCGGGACGGGCTGCGGGCGTCGTCCACGCGGCCAGGGGGCGTCGGCAAGCAGGAGGTGGCCGCGCGGCCGCGCGCGCGCGAGCACGCAGCAGCTTCGGGGCGTGGGGAGGAAGACGACGAGGAGCTACAGTGCTGGGCTGGCTAGCTGGGCCGGCCAGCTGGCTGGGCCGCACAGGTAAGTTTCTCCTCTCTTTTCTGTTTTCTGTTTTATTTAATAATTCTGCAACTTTGTTGAATTAAATAAAATACCTAGGCAACTCCAAAAATCACCAAACTACTCCTGGTCCATAGTTGGAATATTTCCAACATGAAACATTTTAGTTTGGAGATATTTGAGCATTTAAATATTTTATATTATTTTAAATGCCCAAATTCAAATAGTTATGATTTAACTCAAGAACCCTAGGATGGCCTAGAAAAGTGTGCACCATTTTTGGCAGAGGTTCTGAACCAAGGCTAAAATGATGGACATTTTAGAAGGGCATTTCAGGTTCATTGAAAAATTATTTTAGTAACCCTAATTGGTTTCAGAGGGAACTGGGGGTTCTGTCATCCCCATTTCAAGTTTCTGATGAAAGAATAAACATGATGCAACACTCTAATGCATGACTAGCTAGGGTGTGACAGCAGTCCAGCGCCCTGTGGGCGGTGGTTCCTGTTCTTCTCCCGCATCATCGTCTATACCGTCGATGTCTTCGGAATCGAAGTTAAGCATGTCGGTCAAGTCCTCGATCGTGGCTATTAAGTGGGTGGTGGGTGGGTAATTTCTTCGTCGCCAGCTTCCCACTGGAGCCGAACATAGTTCGGCCAGGAATCTCCTGACAGAGAGAGAGAGACCTTAATAAATCTAGCACGTCACTGAAGGGTGAGTGCTGAAAGATATTCATGGCGGTGAACTCCATAACCGAAGCCCAATTAGATTTTATGGGCACGGATGCGCGCGGTCCGGAACACATGGCCGGAGACAAGTCCGGGGGTCCGGAGACACAGATCTCCTTAGGAGTGGAGTCTGTGTTTTGCTCCAACACCGATGAGTATGCGGCCTCCGGGGTGGGGTCCATCCACCCGTCCTTGGAAGGCACGACCTGCTCTGGACGGAGTCCGGAGCCGTAGAAGGTGTGATGTTCTGAATACTGTCCGACGGTAGATCTAGGTCGTGCACGTCGTGATCATCCGGTGCTCCTGACATGGGTCCGAATCCATCGAAGATCAAGTCTCCGTGGATGTCGGCAGTGTAGTTTAGGTTTCCAAACCTAACCTGATGGCTAGGGGCGTAGCTGTCGATCTGCTCTAGATGGCCAAGCGAGTTGGCCCGCAGTGCGAAGCCGTCAAACACGAAGATCTATCCGGGGAGGAAAGTCTCACCCAGGACGGCGTTGTTGAAGGTTGGAGGAGCCATCGACCCTTACAACGACGACACAGAGGAACTCTCAATGAAAGAACCAATGTCGGTGTCAAAACCGGCGGATCTCGGGTAGGGGGTCTCGAACTGTGCGTCTAAGGCTAATCGTAACAGGAGACTGGTGACACAATGTTTACCCAGGTTCGGGCCCTCTCGATGGAGGTAATACCCTACTTCTTGCTTGATTGATCTTGATGATATGAGTATTACAACAGTTGATCTACCACGAGATCAGAGAGGCTAAACCCTAGAAGCTAGCCTATGGTATGATTGTTGTTGTTGTGTCCTATGGACTAAACCCTCCGGTTTATATAGACATCAGAGGGGGCTAGGGTTACACAGAGTCGGTTACAGAGAAGGAGATCTACATCCGAATCGCCAAGCTTGCCTTCCACGCCAAGGAGAGTCCCATCCAGACACGAGACAAAGTCCTCAATCTTGTATCTTCATAGTCCAACAGTCCGGCCAAAGCATATAGTCCGGCTGTCCGGATACCCCCTTATCCAGGACTCCCTCATGGGGCACCATACATTATGTGATAAACACATTATACATACGAGACATGGTTTAGATTATGAAGATCTAGCTAGAGCTTGAAATGTACATTGATTTGAAATCAACATAAAGTGGATTCAAAAAATCGAGTTCGAGTTCATATATTACACATAGTTCATATGTAACTCGAGACTAATCATGTGGTGTGCTATGAAGACAATACACAAACAATGGTTTAACTTGACAATAATGATGATTGTAGATCTTATTAAAATAGAGAAACGAATTCAAATGGTTTGACTTCACAACAATCATTATTGTAGATCTTATTCAAATAGAGAAACAAATTCAAATTTAGTTCATATTGAAGCGGTAGTATATACATTTGGAATGCACTAAAACGTTCATTTGAGTAGTAGGTTGCATGCATTATACATGTAGAGAAATATTTTAATTGAACATAACATGAATTCAAAGTTCTGAATGACATTTGTAGTGCGAATTGATTTGGTACAGTACATGTTAGGCTTGTCTAGAAATTTCAACCCGCGCCTTGTTAGCCCGAAATATTTAAGATATATCTTTGTCTCGTTGGGCTCCGACAACACCCTCCATCTCAACCCGCACCTTGTTATTCCAAAATTACAACGTGCGCGAAAACTCCCACCTCCTGTGAAATCCCGACACGTGAAATGCCTGTGATACCCCTGAACCGAAAGAACCGCCTCGAATCGGTGGGGGTACTTCCGTAACTTACCCCACATTTTGGACAAGCGCGTCACTAAACCATGGTTCCCCACTCACATCCCGTCTGTCCACCCATTCATACACCGAGGCCGCTGAGGGAGTCCTGGATAAGGGCATATCTGGACAGCCGGACTGTATACTTTGGCCGAACTGTTGGACTATGAAGATACAAGATAGAAGACTTCATCCCGTGTCCGGATGGGACTCTCCTTGGCGTGGAAGGCAAGCTTGGCGATTCAGATATAGATCTCCTTCGCTGTAAACCGACGCTGTGTAACCCTAGCCCCCTCCGGTGTCTATATAAACCGGAGGGTTTAGTCCGTAGGACACAACAACAATCATACCATAGGCTAGCTTCTAGGGTTTAGTCTCTCTGATCTCATGGTAGATCAACTCTTGTAATACTCATATCATGAAGATCAATCAAGTAGGAAGTAGGCTATTACCTCCATCGAGAGGGCCAGAACCTGGGTAAACATCGTGTCCCCAGCCTCCTGTTACCATTAGCGTTAGACGCACAGTTCCGGACCCCCTACCCGAGATCCGCCGGTTTTGACACCGACATTGGTGCTTTCATTGAGAGTTCCTCTGTGTCATTGCTGCAAGGCTAGATGGCTTCTCCAACCTTCAACCACGCTGTCCTGGGTGAGACTTTTCTCCCCGGACAGATCTTCGTGTTCGGGGGCTTCGCACTATGGGCCAACTCGCTTGGCCATCTGGAGCAGATCGATAGCTACGCCCCTGGTCATCAGGCCAGGTTTGGAAACCTAAACTACACCACCGACATCCGCAGAGACTTGATCTTCGACGGATTCGGGCCCGTGTCAGGAGCGCTGAACAATCACGACATGCATGACCTAGATCGGCAGTCGGACAACATTCGGAACATCGCACCTGCTACAGCTCCAGACTTTGTTCCAGAGCAGGTTGTGCCTTCCAAGGACAGGTGGATGGACCCCGCCTCGGAGGCCGAACACTCCTCGGTGTTGCAGCCGAACACAGACTCCTCTCCTGAAGGGATCTGTGTCTCCGGACCCCCAGACTCATCTCCGGCCGTGTGTTCTGGACCGCGTGCATCCGTGCCCATTGAATCTAACTGGGCTCCAGCCATGGAGTTCACCGCCGCGGATATCTTTCAGCACTCACCCTTCGGAGACGTGCTGGATTCTTTAAGGTCTATCTCTCTGTCAGGAGACTCCTAGCCAAATTATGTCCGGCTCGAGTGCGAAGCTGGCGACGAAGAAATTCGTTTCCCACCCACCACCCACTTAATAGCCACGGTCAATGACTTGACCGACGTGCTTAACTTCGACTCCGAAGATATAGACGGTATAGACAACGATGCAGGAGAAGAACAGGAACCACCGCCCATAGGGCGCTGGACTGCCACTTCTTCATATGATATATATATATATATATATATATATATGGTGGATATTCCCAAAGAAACTAATGGCGATGAGGCCACGGAAGATAACCCCTCGGGGAAGAAAGCAAAACATGGGCGTCATTGGTGCCGCTCCAAGCCTCGCCACAAGAATACCGACACCAGAGAAGAAAATCCAGAGGGCGCCAAAGAGGAATACGATCCTGATCAACCCACCTTCAAGCAAGCCGAACAGGAACATGGGCAGGCTAGCCCAGATGAACAGGCGACGGAGGGATACTTGGAGGATGATAACTATATGCCTCCCTCCGAAGACGAGGTGAGCCTCGGTGACGACGAATTCAGCATAACAGAGGATCCCATAGAGCAGGAGCGCTTCAAGCGCAGGCTTATAGCCACTGCAAGAAGCCTGAAAAAGAAGCAGCAGCAGCTCCAAGCGGACCAAGATTTGCTCGTAGACAGATGGACCGAAGTCCTAGGGACCGAGAAATATGGACTTAAACCCCCGAGTAGGGGATACCCAAAGCATAAACCGCTAGAAGAAGAGGCCGAAGACCTTATATTCCAGCACAAGACGAGGCTGACCGGCCACCACGTGGCTGGGATAAAATGGCATTTCAGGCCGGACACCAGCCCGCACCCCCAGACCGATTCTCAATGGCCCGGGGCAATACGCAAGACCTGTGAGACATATTGGAAAACAACGCAGGACAACAAGGATCGATCTACGGATCACGAGGGCACGCCACAGCTCATGACACCGATCGTCACGCCGGATAGAATACTAATAAATCCGGCCGGGCCGGACATTACCAACCAAACCTAATCGGACTACGCCACGACATAGCCCGGCACAGAGGCACCACACACCCCCTCTGCTTCACTGATGAAGTAATGGAACGTGAGTTCCCAGAAGGGTTTAAACCCGTCAACATTGAGTCATATGATGGCACAACAGATCCAGCGGTATGGATCGAGGATTTTCTTCTCCACATTCACATGGCCCGCGGTGATGACCTACACGCCATTAAGTATCTCCCACTCAATCTTAAAGGGCCTGCCAGACACTGGCTGAATAGCCTACCAGCAAACTCCATTGGCAGTTGGGAAAATCTTGAGGACGCATTCCTCAATAACTTCCAAGGCACCTATGTGCGACCACCGGATGCTGATGACTTAAGTCACATTACCCAACAGCCCTGAGAGTCAGCCAGGAAATTCTGGACTCGGTTCCTAACTAAAAAGAACTAAATTGTCGACTATCCGGACACCGAGGCCCTGGCGGCCTTTAAGCATAATATCCGTGACGAGTGGCTTGCCCGACACCCCGGCCAAGAAAAACCGAAGACCATGGCGGCACTCACGACACTAATGACACACTTTTGCGCGGGTGAGGACAGTTGGCTGGCTCACAGCAACACTGCGCCAGGAAATCCTGGCACTTCAGATATCCGTGACAGTAACGGAAAGCCACAGCGCAACAGACACAAGCGTCGAAACAATGGTGACAATGCGGAGGATACGACAGTCAATGCCGGATTTGGCAACTCCAAATCCGGTCAGCAGAAGAAGCCGTTCAAAAGAAACAATCCAGGATCATCCAGTCTGGACCGCATACTCGACCGCTCGTGCCAGATTCACGGCACCCCCGATAAACTAGCCAATCACACTAACAGAGACTGCTAGGTGTTCAAACAGGTTGGCAAGATAAATACCGAGAACAAGGACAAGGGGCTGAATAGCGATGATGACAAGGAGCCCCGGCGTATGAACACTGGAGGATAGAAGAAATTTCCTCCCCAGGTAAAAACGGTGAACATGATCTATGCCACTCACATCCCCAAACGGGAGCGAAAGCGTGCACTTAGGGACGTCTATGCGATGGAGCCCGTCGCCCCAAAATTCAACCCATGGTCATCCTGCCTGATCACTTTTGATCATAGGGACCATCCCACCAGCATCCGTCACGGCGGCTCAGCCGCATTGGTCCTTGACCCAATCATCGAAGGATTCCACCTCACGCGAGTCCTCATGGACGGTGGCAGCAGCCTAAACCTGCTTTATCAGGACACAGTGTGCAAAATGGGCATCGATCCATCACGGATCAAACCCACCAAAACGACCTTCAAAGGTGTAATTCCAGGGGTAGAGGCCCGCTGCACGGGCTCAATAACACTGGTAGTGGTCTTCGGATCTTCGGATAACTTCCGAAGCGAGGAGTTAATCTTTGATATCGTCCCTTTCCATAGTGGCTACCATGCACTACTTGGACGAACCGCGGTTGCTCGATCCAATGCGGTACCACACTATGCATACCTCAAGATCAAGATGCCAAGAACTCGTGGGGTCATAACAGTCAATGGAAATACAGACCGCTCCGTCCATACGGAAGAGCACACTACGGCCCTCGCGGCAGAAGTACAAAGCAGCCTCCTTCGACAAACAGCCAATTCGGCAACAACATCCCCGAACACCGTCAAGCGAGTCTGGAGTACCCCGCAACAGGACCGTCAGGCACGCCAGGAGCTCAATTAGCAACCCGGCCTCCACCCCAGCCCCATTCAAGCGGCGTGAGTGCCATGCGTACACAACTACACGCTCAAGATACCATGGGCATAGGTGGAGGCGAGACGACAATGCGGCCAGAGTGCGGTTCAACCGCCACGAGGCCCGCATACCTTTTTTCTTTTTTCAGGACCCTACTTTCGGGCAGCCCCTTTAGAGAGATCGGATAACCGGAGTCACCAAGGAGGCAAGAGGCATTGCACACAAGGAATACTCAGGTGGTCTTCTTCAATGATCATTATACCTGTCCTTACATATCCGTACATCTTGGTACGCTCAGTTTGCCAGGGGCTTCTTATCGAGCCCCATAAAATGGCAAGAACAGTCCGAACACTTTCAACAGTGCGGCACCCCGAACTTATAGCATGATATGCATCAGCCCCAAATCATGTCTTGGGTCAATAGTTGGGTTAGCCCGGCTCCCTTGTTTTGGTGCCTTATGTTCTGTTATATCGGCTAAGGTAGCGCAGGGAGAACTACTGCGATTTTTGTCCCGGTTCTTCCGGACGAGCACCTCAGTAGAGAAAGCCGAAAACTGACCGTCACGATGCGGCGAGAGCTGGTCACAATTCTTGAGGTACTAAAATCCCTAAAGATTTTTTCCGCTTAAGGCGAGGAATCGACCTTGCCCGATTTAGGCATGTATAACGCCCCAGTTCGGCTTTCCGAATAATAGGGGCTTTGCCAAAATTTAAAATTATAGACTTCTATGGCCAAGTGAGAGTTATAAAGCCGAATAGTTTGATTTCCTGGTTCGCTGCGCTAAACACCTCCTTAAAGGACCAAAATTTTGGATAAAGAGTGTTTGGGTTTCCACGAACACCCCAGTACTAGTTACAAGGGGGCGGAAGCCGCCGACTGGTCTACTTTCATATTTTGATAAACAGCCGCAGAGAAGGTAATATTTTAAATCTAACAAAGCGTTATATAGCGCAACCAAACTCGTCCTCATATTACACACACGAAATGAGTACATTTACTCGAAAATAATGTTCTTAGGACATTCATTCCCCACAAGCCGAGCGCCTTTCATAACGCCATCATAATACATTTCGGGATAGCTGTGCTCCTTGCCCTTCGGGGGTCCATCCTTCACAAGCGTCTCTACATCCAGTTTGCCCCAATGGATCTTCGCGCGGGCAAAGGCCCGTCGGGCACCCTCAATACATATGGACTTCTTGATAACTTCTAGCCGTGGACAGGCATGCACCATCCGCTTTACCAGGCCAAAGTAGCTGCCGGGCAGGGGCTCGCCAGGCCACATCCGGACTATGAGGTCCCCCATGGCGTGTTCGGCGGCATTGTGGAGTTCGACCAGCTGCTTCAGTTGGTCACTCAAAGGCATCGGATGTTCGGCCCCAGTATATTGGGACCAGAACAGCTTCTTCGTAGAGCTCCCCTCTTTAGCGCGATAGAACTCCGCGGGATCCGAAATCCTGTGTGGCAGATCTGCGAATGCCCCTGGAGAGCTCCGGATTCATGTATGTAAAAGAAATGACAACTCCACATGCTTGCTTTGCATAAAGAATGCCTTACCCTCCGCTATCTTCTTGGCCACTTGGATTTCCTGGAGGGCCTTTTGGGCTTCGGCCTTGGCGTCGGACATGCTCTAGAGGGCCTTTGCAAGCTCGGACGCTTGCGTCTTGTAGTCATGCTCCAGGGAGCCGAACTTCTTGCCGAGCTCCTGGAGCTCCTGCTGTACCTCTCCCACCCGAGCATCTTGCTTCTCTTGCTCAGTGCGCTTTGTATCCGCCTTGGCGTCGGCCGCAAACAACGCTGCCTTTAGGGCCGCCACTTCGGTCGCGGTCTCTATCAAAAGCCATGATGCTTTTTATTAGCATCACCAACTTTTTATCCTCTATATGACATATGGACGGGGTTTCTCTTACCTTTGTTCGCCTCGAGCTGCTTCTTCACGAGGCCGAGCTCTTCTTCGGCTTGCCCCAGTTCGTGCTTGAGTCCAGCAACCTCAACCGTGCGTGCAGCGGCGGTCAGCAGCAGTGCCTGTTTGATTCATACAGGCAAATACTATTAGCTTCCTGCGGTTTTTAGTTGACCCTCCATTTGGCTTTTCTTTCCGAACACCAGCCAGAGTATCAGGGGCTACTATCTATCAGGTGATATTTCCTCACACTTTCTTTACCTCAAAGCCTGTTAGCAGGCTGGTGCAGGCTTCGGTCAATCCGCTCTTGGCGGACCGAACCTTCTCAATCATAGTACCCATAAGTGTACGGTGTTCATCCTTGATGGAAGTGCCTCGAAGCACTTCCAACAAATTATCCGATGCCTCCGGCTGGGCGGAGGTCATCGGCACGGCCGGCTCACCCTCCTTCACGAGGGACTGCTTACCGGAATCCGGAACCTTTGTAGGCTCCGACGCAGTAACCGGCTGGGAGCCAGACTTGCTGTGGTTCCCGTCAGCATAATCCATGGGGTTCTCATCCCCCATGTGTCCGGCGCCCGAGATTTTGCCTTTGGGCGTCTCCGGAACCATCGCCTCCTGCTCTGACATCCTCCAGGATAACACCTCGGTGTCATCCACGGGTCGTGGGGAGGTTGCCGTTGGGAGCGAATTCATCTCCGACTCGTTCAGAGACTCCTCTGAAGAGGACTCCTCGAGATCGGACCCGGCCGGACAGCATAAATGTGTTCGGCGTCATTACAAACCATGAGGTCAAAGTCGCATGGAAAATATTATGGGATGCGGATAGTTACGACCTCTCCCGGGGCTTGCCCCTGGGCAGCCACTCCTCATCACTGAAAGCGTCGATAGTGGAGTGATCGGGAAGGGGCGCCTTTCCCTTATTCGGCATCCCGGCCTCCCCCGATGGGGCGTCCTTCCTTTTCTTCTCCTCCCTTGCGCGGGGAGGAGGCATTTCTTCACGTTCTCCCCTGTCTTTGGGGGGAGAATCTTCCTCGTCATCTTCGGATGACGACTCTATCATGACCTTGCACCAGAGACCTTTTCTGGTCCTCGCGGCCACCTTCTTGGACCCTTCGACCCCCTCAGTTGAGGTGGCTTTCCTCTTCCTCTCCTCCCCCTCATGGGAGGAGTGTGCCTCGTCATCTTCTGGCGAGGCATCGGGTGCAGCCTCGCACCGGAGACCCTTCCAGGTCCCTGCAGCCTTCTTTTCGGCCTTTTTCTCCGGCACCTTGTAAGGCGTCGGAACCAGCATCTCTGCTAGGAGTGCGCTTACTGGGTCCTCTGGCAATGGAGCCGGTCAGTTAATCCGCTCTGCCATCTCCACCCAATCCTGTTCGGTCAGCATGGTGACCTAAGAATCCTCCCCACGAATATACCAGGAAGGAAACATCTTGTAATAACCAGAGGACTTACCGGACTGGCAAGGCGGCTTGCGCTGAGCCCCCGATCCTCGAAAAGGGGAGGAGGAACTTCTCCGGTATTGAACAACACCTTCGAGATTTCTTTGTGCGTTATGTCGAAGAGCTCTAGCAGCATCTGGTGTTCGGCCGGGTCAAACTCCCACATGTCAAATGCCCGTCTTTGACACGGGAGAATCCGAAAAATGAGCATGATCTGGACCATGTTGACAAGCTTGATCTTCTTGTCCCTCATACTTCTGATGGAGGTCTCGAGTCCGGTCAACTCCGTGGGTTCGCCCCAGGCCAAGCGCTTCTTCTCCCAGGAAGTGAGCCGCATGGGGATTCCAGATCTGAATTTGGGGGCTGCCACCCAGTTGGCGTCGCGCGGCTCGGTGATATAGAACCACCCTGATTGCCACCCCTTTATGGTCTCCACGAAGGAGCCATCGAGCCATGTAACATTGGGCATTTTGCCCACCATGGAACCTCCGCACTCCGCCTGTTGGCTGCTCACGATCTTTGGCTTCACGCAGAAGATTTTCAACCACAGGCCAAAGTGAGGCTTGATGCGGAGGAAGGCCTCGCACACGACGATGAACGCCAAGATGTTGAGGACGAAGTTCGGGGCCAGATCGTGAAAATCTAGCCCGTAGTAGTACATAAGCCCGCGGACGAACGGGTGGAGTGGAAATCCTAGTCCGCGGACGAAATGAGGGAGAAATACAACTCTCTCCTGAGACTTCGGAGTGGGGGTAATCTATCCCTCCGTCGGAAGCCTGTGCGCGATACTCTTGGCCAGGTATCCGGCCTCCCGAAGCTTGGTGATGTTCTCCTCCGTGACAGAGGAGGCCATCCACTTGCCTCCCGCTCTGGACATGATGCGATCCTACGGTGAAGGTGAGAACTTGGGCGCTTGAGCTCAAGGGTGCGATAACGGATGGGCAAAGGAGGAAGAAGGCGTGGGTGAAAACGAGAGACCTCTATCCCTTTATAAAGGCGATATAAAATGTGCGCCTCCCCGCTTGCCTCTCGAAATCTCCTATCTTCCCGAGCGCCTCAATTAATGGCGCTGGTTGGGTTACCCATACGCGTATTGATGGAGATCCCGCGATAAGGGGACACGATCTCTGCTTTGACAAGACGTGCCAAAGAAACCACCTTGCGATGTGTGCGGAGACAGGTTATAGAGAACGGTTCGAATAAAAACCGGACCATGGCGTGATGTCACTTTTCGAAGAATTTCAGTAGATTGGATTCGTGGATTGTTATTATTCTCTCTATGGTGGTATATGGAATGTTATCTTGCAGAGCCGGACACGGTCGTTGTGTTCGGAATTTATCTTGGACTATTCAGAGATGGAACCAACCTCGCAATGCCGAAAAAAATCTACGTGCCGGACTCATCGTCATTGAAGCCTGGTTCAGGGGCTACGGAGGGAGTCCTGGATAAGGGGGTATCCGGATAGCCAGACTATATACTTTGGCTGGACTGTTGGACTATGAAGATACAAGATAGAAGACTTCGTCCCGTGTCCGGATGGGACTCTCCTTGGTGATGAAGGCAAGCTTGGCGATTCGGATGTAGATCTCCTTCTCTGTAAACCGACTCTGTGTAACCCCATCCCCCTCCGGTGTCTATATAAACCGGACGGTTTAGTCCGTAGGACACAACAACAATCATACCATAGGCTAGCTTCTAGGGTTTAGCCTCTCTGATCTCGTGGTTGATCAACTCTTGTAATACTCATATCATCAAGATCAATCAAGCAGGTAGTAGGGTATTACCTCCATCGAGAGGGCCTGAACCTGGGTAAACATTGTGTCCCCAGCCTCCTGTTACCATTAGCCTTAGACGCACAGTTCGGGACCCCGTACCCGAGATGCGCCGGTTTTGACACCAACAGTCGCGAAAACCCGCGAAGCCCCACACCCTCCTCCGTCCGCCACCCAGTCGGAGCCTCTTCCCCGATGATGTCGTTGAGGGAGTCCTAGATAAGGGGGTATCCGGATAGCCGGACTACATACTTTGGCCGGACTATTGGACTATGAAGATACAAGATTGAAGACTTTGTCCCATGTCCGGATGGGACTCTCCTTGGCGTGGAAGGCAAGCTTGGCGATTCAGATGTAGATCTCCTCCTCTGTGTAACCCTAGCCCCCTCCAGTGTCTATATAAACTGGAGGGTTTAGTGTGTAGGACACAACAACAATCATACCATAGGCTAGCTTCTAGGGTTTAGCCTCTCTGATCTCGTGGTAGATCAACTCTTGTAATACTCATATCGTCAAGATCAATCAAGCAGGAAGTAGGGTATTACCTCCATCAAGAGGGCCCGAACCTGGGTAAACATCGTGTCCCCAGCCTCCTGTTACCATTAGCCTTAGACGAACAGTTCGGGACCCCGTACCCGAGATTCGCCGGTTTTGACAACGACATTGGTGCTTTCATTGAGAGTTTCTCTATGTCGTCGCTGTAAGGCTTGATGGCTTCTCCAACCTTCAACAACGCCATTCTGGGTGAGACTTTTCTCCCCGGACAGATCTTTGTGTTCGGCGGCTTCGCACTGCGGGCCAACTCGCTTGGCCATCTGGAGCAGATCGATAGCTACGCCCCTGGCCATCAGGTCAGGTTTGGAAACCTAAACTACACTACCAACATCCGCGGAGACTTGATCTTCGACGGATTCGGGCCCGTGTCAGGAGCGCCGAACGATCACGACGTGCATGACCTAGACCTGTAGTTGGACAGTATTAGGAACATCGCACCTGCTACAGCTCTGGACTTCGTTCCAGAGCAGGTCGTGCCTTCCAAGGACGGGTGGATGGACCCCGCCCCGGAGGTCGCACACTCCTCGGTGTTGGAGCCGAACACAGACTCCTCTCCTAAAGAAATCTGTATTTCCGGACCCTCAGACTTGTCTCCGGCCATATGTTCCGGACCGTGTGCATCCATGCCCATCGAATCTAACTAGGCTCTAGTTATGGAGTTCGCCGCCGCGAACATCTTTCAGCACTCACCCTTCGGAGACGTGCTAGATTCATTAAGGTCTCTCTCTCTCTATCAGGAGACTCCTGGCCAAACTATGTCTGGCTCGAGTGGGAAGCTGGCAACGAAGAAATTCTTTACCCACCCAACACCCACTTAATAGCCACGGTCGATGACTTGACCGACGTGCCTAACTTAGATTCTGAAGACATCGACGGTATAGACGACGATGCGGGAGAAGAACAGGAACCACCGCCCATAGGGCGCTCGACTGCCACTTCTTCATATATGGTGGATACTCCCAAATAAACCAATGGCGACGAGGCAACAGGAGATAACCCCTCAGGGAAGAAATCAAAACATGGGCGTCATCGGAGCCGCTCCAAGCCCCGCCACAACAACACTGGCACAGGAGAAGAAAATCCAGATGGTGCCGAAGAGGAATATGATCCTGATCAACCCACCTTCGAGCAAGCCGAACAGGAACACGGGCAGGCCAGCCTAGACGAACAGGCGACGGACGGATACTTGGAGGACGATAACTATATGCCTCCCTCTGAAGAAGAGGTGAGCCTCGGTGACGACAAATTCAGCGTACCAGAGGATCCCATAGAGCAGGAGCGCTTCAAGCGCAGGCTTATATCCACTGCAAGAAGCCTGAAAAATAAGCAACAGCAGCTCCAAGCTGACCAAGATCTGCTCGCAGACAAATGGACCGAAGTCCTGGCGGCCATGGAATACGGACTCGAGCCGCCGAGCAGGGGATACCCAAAGCACAAACCGGTAGAAGAAGAGGCCGAAGAGCCTGAACTTCCAGCACAAGATGTGGCTGACCGGCCACCTCGTGGCCGGGATAAAACGACATATCAGGACAGACACCAGCCCGCACCCCCACGCCGGTTCACCATGGCCCGGGGAAATACGCAGGACCTGCGAGACATATTGGAAAACAATGCAGGACAACCAAGATCGATCTACGGATCATGGGGGCGCGCCACCGCTCATGACACCGATCGTCATGCCAGATACAATACTGATAAATCCGGCCGGGCCGGACATAACCGACTAGATCTAATCAGACTACGCCGCGACATAACCCGGCACAGAGGTGCCGCACACCCCCTCTGCTTCACTGTTGAAGTAATGGAACATGAATTCCCAGAAGGGTTTAAACCCGTCAACATCGAGTCATACGATGGCACAACAACCCCGCAGTGTGGATCGAAGATTTTCTTCTCCACATTCATATGGCCTGCGGTGATGACCTACATGCCATCAAGTATCTCCCACTCAAGCTTAAAGGGCCAGCCAGGCACTGGCTGAATAGCCTGCCAGCAAACTCCATTGACAGTTGGGAAAATCTTGAGGGCGCATTCCTCGATAACTTCCAGGGCACCTATGTGCGACCACCGGCTGCTGTTGACTTAAGTCACATTACCCAACAGCCCGAAGAGTCAGCCATGAAATTCTGGACTCGGTTCCTAACTAAAAAGAACCAAATTGTCGACTGTCCAGACGCCGAGGCCCTAGCGGCCTTTAAGCATAATATCCGTTACGAGTGGCTTGCCCGACACCTCGGCCAAGAAAAACCGAAGACCATGGCGGCCCTCACGACACTAATGACCCGCTTTTGCACGGGTGAGGACAGCTGGTTGGCTCACAGTAACACCGCACCAGGAAACCCTGGCACTTAAGATATCCGTGACAGTAACGGAAAGCCATGGCGCAACAGACACAACCGTCGAAACAATGGCGACAAAACGGAGGATACGACAGTCAATGCCGGATTCAGCAACTCCAAATCCAGCCAGCGGAAGAATCCGTTCAAAAGAAACAATCCAGGATCATCCAGTTTGGACCGCATACTTGACTGCTCGTGCCAGATTCACGGCACCCCCGATAAACCAGCCAATCACACTAACAGAGATTGCTGGGTGTTCAAACAGGCCGGCAAGATAAATGCCAAGAACAAGGACAAGGGGCTGCACAGCGATGATGACGAGGAGCCCCGGCGTCTGAACACTGGCGGAAAGAAGAAATTTCCTGCCCAGGTAAAAACGATGAACATGATCTATGCCACTCACATCCCCAAACGGGAGCGAAAGCATGCACTTAGGGACATCTATGCGATGGAGCCCGTCGCCCTAAAATTCAACTCATGGTCATCCTGCCCGATCACTTTTGATCGTAGGGACCATCCCACCAGCATCTGTCACGGCGACTCAGCCACATTGGTCCTTGACCCAATCATCAACGGATTCCACCTCACGCGAGTCCTCATGGACGGTGGAAGCAGCCTGAACCTTCTTTATCAGGACACAGTGTGCAAAATGGGCATCGATCCGTCACAGATAAAACCCACCAAAACCACCTTCAAAGGTGTAATTCTAGGGGTAGAGGCCCGCTGCACGGGCTCAATAACACTGGAAGTGCTCTTTGAATCTCCGGATAACTTCCAAAGCGAGGAGTTAATCTTTGATATCGTCCCTTTCCGTAGTGGCTACCATGCACTACTTGGATGAACCGCGTTTGCTCGATTCAATGCGGTACCACACTATGAATACCTCAAGCTCAAGATGCCAGGACCTTGTTGAAGGAAATATGCCCTAGAGGCAATAATAAAGTTATTATTTATTTCCTCATATCATGATAAATGTTTATTATTCATGCTAGAATTGTATTAACCGGAAACATGATACATGTGTGAATACATAGACAAACATAGTGTCACTAGTATGCCTCTACTTGACTAGCTCATTAATCAAAGATGGTTATGTTTCCTAACCATAGACATGTGTTGTCATTTCATTAATGGGATCACATCATTAGGAGAATGTTGTGATTGACTTGACCCATTCCGTTAGCTTAGCACTTGATCGTTTAGTATGTTGCTATTGCTTTCTTCATGACTTATACAAAGTTCCGACAACTATGAGATTGTGCAACTCCCGTTTATCGGAGGAACACTTTGTGTGCTACCAAACGTCACAACATAACTGGGTGATTATAAAGGTGCTCTACAAGTGTCTCCAAAGGTACATGTTGAGTTCGCATAATTCGATATTAGGTTTTGTCACTCCGATTGTCGGAGAGGTATCTCTGGGCCCTCTCGGTAATACTCATCACTTAAGCCTTGCAAGCATTGTAACTAATGAGTTAGTTATGAAATGATGTATTACGTAACGAGTAAAGAGACTTGCCGATAATGAGATTGAACTAGGTATTGGATACCGACGATCGAATCTCGGGCAAGTAACATACTGATGACAAAGGGAACAACGTATATTGTTATGCGTTTTGACCGATAAAGATCTTCGTAGAATATGTAGGAACCAATATGAACATCCAGATTCCACTATTGGTTATTGACCGAGAATAGTTCTAGGTCATGTCTACATAGTTCTCGAACCCGTAGGGTCCGCACGCTTAACGTTACGATGACAGTTTTGTTATGAGTTTATAAGTTTTGATGTACCAAAGTTTGTTCGGAGTCCCGGATGTGATCACGGACATGACAAGGAGTCTCGAAATGGTCGAGACATAAAGATTGATATATTGGAAAACTATATTCGGACAACGGAAGTGTTCCGGGTGATTTCGGAGAAAACCGGAGTGCCGGAGGGTTACCGGACCCCCCCCCCCGGGAGAGTTAATGGGCCACATGGGCCTTAGTGGGAAGAGAGAGGGGTGGCTAGGGTGGGCCACGCCCCCCTCTCCCTCTGGTCCGAATTGGACTAGGAGGGGGGGGGCGCCCCCCTCTTTCCTTCCCCCTCTCCCCCTTCCTTTCGCCGGGGAGTCCTACTCCTACTACGAGGAGGACTCCTCCTCCTTGGCGCGCCCCAGGGGGCCGGCCGGCCTCCCCCCTTGCTCCTTTATATACGGAGGCAGGGGGGCACCCTAGGACACACAAGTTGATCTACGGATCGTTCCTTAGCCGTGTGCGGTGCCCCCCTCCACCATATTCCACCTCGGTCATATCGTCGCGGAGTTTAGGCGAAGCCCTGCGCCGGTAGAACATCATCATCATCACCACGCTGTCGTGCTGACGGAACTCATCCCCGACGCTTTGCTAGATTGGAGCCTGGGGAACATCATCGAGCTGAATGTGTGCTGAACACGGAGGTGCCGTATGTTCGGTACTTGGATCGGTCGAGTCGTGAAGACGTACGACTACATCAAACGCGTTGTGATAACGCTTCCGCTTACGGTGTACGAGGGTACGTGGACAACACTCTCCCCTCTTGTTGCTATGCCATCACCATGATCTTGCATGTGCGTAGGAAATTTTTTGAAATTACTTCGTTCCCCAATAGTGGCATCCGAGACAGGTTTTATGCGTAGATGTCATATGCATGAGTAGAACACAAGTGAGTTGTGGGCGATACAAGTCATACTGCTTACCAGCATGTCATACTTTGGTTCGGCGGTATTGTGAGATGAAGCGACCTGGAGCGACATTACGCGTACGCTTACGCGAGACTGGTTTCACCGTTGCGAGCACTCGTGCTTAAAGGTGACTGGCGGGTGTCTGTCTCTCTCACTTTAGCTGAATCGAGTGTGGCTACGCCCGGTCCTTGGGAAGGTTAAAACAACACTAACTTGACGAACTATCGTTGTGGTTTTGATGCATAGGTAAGAACGGTTCTTGCTAAGCCCGTAGCAGCCATGTAAAATTTGCAACAACAAAGTAGAGGATGTCTAACTTGTTTTTGCAGGGCATGTTGTGATGTGATATGGTCAAGACGTGATGCTATATTTTATTGTATGAGATGATCATGTTTTGTAACCGAAGTTATCGGCAACTGGCAGGAGCCATATGGTTGTCGCTTTATTGTATGAAATGCAAACGCCCTGTAATTGCTTTACTTTATCACTAAGCGGTAGCAATAGTCGTAGAAGCAATAGATGGCGTAACGACAATGATGCTATGATGGATATCAAGGTGTCGCACCGGTGACGATGGTGATCACGACGGTGCTTCGAAGATGGAGATCACAAGCACAAGATGATGATGGCCATATCATATCACTTATATTGATTGCATGTGATGTTTATCCTTTATGCATCTTATCTTGCTTTGATTGACGGTAGCATTTTAAGATGATCTCTCACTAAAAATTATCAAGAAGTGTTCTCCCTGAATATGCACCATTGCCAAAGTTCTCGTGCCCAGACACCACGTGATGATCGGGTGTGATAAGCTCTACGTCCATCTACAACGGGTGCAAGCCAGTTTTGCACACGCAGAATATTCAGGTTATACTTGACGAGCCTAGCATATGCAGATATGGCCTCGGAACACAGAGACCAAAAGGTCGAGCGTGAATCATATAGTAGATATGATCAACATAGTGATGTTCACCATTGAAAACTACTCCATCTCACATGATGATCGGTTATGGTTTAGTTGATTTGGATCACGTAATCACTTAGATGACTAGAGAGATATCTATCTAAGTTGGAGTTCTTAAGTAATATGATTAATTGAACTTAAGTTTATCATGAACTTAGTACCTGATAGTATTTTGCTTGCCTATGTTTGTTGTAGATAGATGGCTCGTGCTATTGTTCCATTGAATTTCAATGCGTTCCTTGAGAAAGCAAAGTTGAAAGATGATGGTAGCAATTACACGGACTGGGTCCGTAACTTGAGGATTATCCTCATTGTTGCACAGAAGAATTACGTCACTACTAGGAAAAGGGCTATAGATGGAAATGACACTAATGGCGCACCAGACATGTGGTGCGCCATTAGTATATACTAATGGCGCACCACCTTCTGATGCGCCATTAGTGTTGAAACTACTAATGGCGCACCCTGCCCACGGTGTGCCATTAGTACCAATTTTTTTTTGAACTAGTGCGCCTGTCCAAACATACTAATGGCGCACCGTGGGTGTGGTGCGCCATTACTAGTTAAACTAGTAATGGCGCACCATGCCACGGTGCGCCATTAGTAACCTTGGCCAC
>NC_057804.1:512369422-512370117 GCF_018294505.1 Triticum aestivum
AAGAAAATAAGTGTCCCATGTGATATGTGGCCTAGTTGTTGGGAAAATTTGCAAATATGAATTTTGACTTCATTTGCAAAATCTCGCGAGAATTTGTAAAAATGGGCATAACTTTTGCATACTAACTCGAATGAAAAAGTTTTTTATATGAAAAATCATCTACTCGGAAAGTTACATCCAAATTTAACCGGGGGAACCCCGTTAAACATTTTCAAAATCCTCAAAAACCTAACAGAAAAAAGATACGGGGCTTTTAAGATCTAGAGAGGCAAAAAAATCAAAAAAATTCAAACTTACTAATGGCGCACCTACCCATGGTGCGCCATTACTATCTTCCCGCCTTCAAAATTCAAAATAAGTCAAAAAAATAAAAAAAAAGTTACTAATGGCGCACCTGACCATGCTGCGCCATTAGTATCTTCCCTCCTTCAAAATTCAAAATAAGTCAAAAAAATAAAAAACAATTACTAATGGCGCACCTGCCCGTGGTGCGCCATTAGTATCTTCCCGCCTTCAAAATTCAAAATAAATCAAAAAAATAATTTTTTTACTAATGGTGCACCTGCCCGCGGTGCGCCATTAGTATGCCGTATATATGGCTGGTCCTCTCCTCCTCTCTTCATTTCATCTTCCCTTCTCTCCTCCACCATACTTCTCCTCTCCGGTGACCTCCTCCTCCTCTCCGGCGACCTCCT
>NC_057804.1:512370379-512383767 GCF_018294505.1 Triticum aestivum
TCCTCCCTCCTCTCCGGTGAGCTCCTCCTCCCTCCTCTCCGGTGAGCTCCTCCCATCCCCTCATGGTTTCTCCTTCCTCCTCTCCAGTGACCTCCTCCTCCTCCTCTCCGGCGAACTCCTCTCCGGCAAAAGACCATGGCAACAAGATCCAAAAACAGGAACAAAATTTGAAATAATGTCGTGCCAAAAAACAAGCAAAAAAAATGAGCAAAAAATGGGCAAAAATCACGATCCAGATGTAGATTCAAAATGGCGCATCACTAATGGCGCATCACAGGACAGTGCGCCATTAGTATGCCGCGGTTACTAATGGCGCATCCAGTTGTGGTGCGCCATTAGTATCCAAAGCACCTGGGTATACATGGCCCCTAGGAGGCATACTAATGGCGCACCGTGGCATATACTAATGGCGCACCAGTGGTGCG
Organism: Triticum aestivum; assembly: GCF_018294505.1. NCBI lineage: Eukaryota > Viridiplantae > Streptophyta > Magnoliopsida > Poales > Poaceae > Triticum > Triticum aestivum. The sequence continues at coordinate 512,370,805 of NC_057804.1, forward strand.
CCATTAGTATACCAGATACTAATGGCGCACCACTGGTGCGCCATTAGTAAAAATTACTAATGGCGTGCTGTTAGTGGCGCACCACAGATGCGCCATTAATGGCCATACTAGGTGCGCCATTAGTAGGGGTTTTTCTAGTAGTGCGTCCTGGAAGCACTGCTGGGTGCCAGGCCTGCTGCAGGTGCAACACCAGATGTTGTGAACATCTGGCAGAGAAAAGCCGATGACTACTCTATAGTTCAGTGTGCCATGCTTTACGGCTTAGAACCGGGTCTTCAACGACGTTTTGAACGTCATGGAGCATATGAGATGTTCCAGGAGTTGAAGTTAATATTTCAAGCAAATGCCCGGATTGAGAGATATGAAGTCTCCAATAAGTTCTACAGCTGCAAGATGGAGGAGAATAGTTCTGTTAGTGAGCATATACTCAAAATGTCTGGGTATAATAATCACTTGATTCAACTGGGAGTTAATCTTCCGGATGATAGCGTCATTGACAGAATTCTCCAATCACTGCCACAAAGCTACAAGAGCTTCGTGATGAACTATAATATGCAAGGGATGAACAAGACAATTCCCGAGCTCTTCGCAATGCTAAAGGCTGCGGAGGTAGAAATCAAGAAGGAGCATCAAGTGTTGATGGTTAACAAGACCACTAGTTTCAAGAAAAAGGGAAAGGGAAGAAGAAGGGGAACTTCAAGAAGAACAGCAAGCAAGTTGCTGCTCAAGAGAAGAAACCCAAGTCTGGACCTAAGCCTAAAACTGAGTGCTTCTACTGCAAGCAAACTGGTCACTGGAAGCGGAACTGCCCCAAGTATTTGGCGGATAAGAAGGATGGCAAAGTGAACAAAGGTATATGTGATATACATGTTATTGATGTGTACCTAACTAGAGCTCGTAGTAGCACCTGGGTATTTGATACTGGTTCTGTTGCTAATATTTGCAACTCGAAACAGGGACTACGGAATAAGCGAGCACTGGCCAAGGACGAGGTGATGATGCGCGTGGGAAACAGTTCCAAAGTCGATGTGATCGCGGTCGGCATGCTACCTCTACATCTACCTTCGGGATTAGTCTTAGACCTGAATAATTGTTATTTGGTGCCAGCATTGAGCATGAACATTATATCTGGATCTTGTTTGATGCGAGACGTTTATTCATTTAAATCAGAGAATAATGGTTGTTCTATTTATATGAGTAATATCTTTTATGGTCATGCACCCTTGAAGAGTGGTCTATTTTTATTGAATATCGATAGTAGTGATACACATATTCATAATGTCCAAGCCAAAAGATGCAGAGTTGATAATGATAGTGCAACTTATTTGTGGCACTGCCGTTTAGGTCATATCGGTGTAAAGCGCATGAAGAAACTCCATACTGATGGACTTTTGGAATCACTTGGTACTTGCGAACCGTGCCTCATGGGCAAGATGACTGAAACACCGTTCTCCGATACTATGGAGAGAGTAACAGATTTGTTGGAAATCATACATACAGATGTATGTGGACCGATGAATATTGAAGCTCGTGGCGGATATCGTTATTTTCTCACCTTCACAGATGATTTGAGTAGATATGGGTATATCTACTTAATGAAACACAAGTTTGAAACATTTGAAAATTTCAAAGAATTTCAGAGTGAAGTAGAAGATCATCGTAACAAGTAAACTAAGTTTCTACGATCTGATCGTGGAGGAGAATATTTGAGTTACGAGTTTGGTTTACATTTGAAACAATGCAGAATAGTTTCGCAACTCACGCCACCCGGAACACCACAACGTAATGGTGTGTCTGAACGTCGTAATCGTACTTTACTAGATATGGTGCGATCTATGATGTCTCTTACTGATTTACCGCTATCATTTTGGGGTTATGCTTTAGAGACGGTTGCATTCACATTGAATAGGGCACCATCAAACTCCATTGAGACGACGCCTTATGAGCTATGGTTTGGCAAGAAACCAAAGTTGTCGTTTCTTAAAGTTTGGGGCTGCGATGCTTATGTGAAGAAACTTCAACCAGATAAGCTCGAACCCAAATCGGAGAAATGTGTCTTCATAGGATACCCAAAAGAGACTGTTGGGTACACCTTCTATCACCGATCCGAAGGCAAGATATTCGTTGCTAAGAATGGATCCTTTCTAGAAAAAGAGTTTCTCTCGAAAGAAGTGAGTGGGAGGAAAGTAGAACTTGATGAGATAACTATGTCTGCTCCCTCATTGGAAAGTAGTTCATCACAGAAATCAGTTCCTGTGACATCTACACCAATTAGTGAGGAAGATAATGATATTGATCATGAAACTTCAGATCAAGTTTCTACTGAACCTCGTAGGTCTACCAGAATAAAATCTGCACCAGAGTGGTACGGTAATCCTATTCTGGAAGTCATGTTACTTGACCAAGATGAACCTACGAACTATGAGGAAGCGATGATGAGCCCAGATTCCGCAAAATGGCTAGAAGCCATGAAATCTGAGATGGGATCCATGTATGAAAACAAAGTATGGACTTTGGTTGACTTGCCCGATGATCGGCAAGCCATTGAGAATAAATGGATCTTTAAGAAGAAGACTGACGCTGACGGTAATGTAACTGTCTATAAAGCTCGACTTGTTGCGAAAGGTTATCGACAAGTTCAAGGGGTTGACTACGATGAGACTTTCTCACCCGTAGCGATGCTTAAGTCTGTCCGAATCATGTTAGCGATTGCCGCATTTTATGATTATGAAATTTGGCAGATGGATGTCAAAACCGCATTTCTGAATATATTTCTGGAAGAAGAGTTGTATATGATGCAACCGGAAGGTTTTGTCGATCCTAAGGGAGCTAACAAAGTGTGCAAGCTCCAGCAATCAATCTATGGTCTGGTGCAAGCCTCTCAGAGTTGGAATAAATGCTTTGATAGTGTGATCAAAGCATATGGTTTTATACAGACTTTTGGAGAAGCCTGTATTTACAAGAAAGTGAGTGGGAGCTCTGTAGCATTTCTAATATTATATGTGGATGACATATTGTTGATTGGAAATGATATAGAATTTCTGAATGGCATAAAAGGATACTTGAATAAAAGTTTTTCAATGAAAGACCTCGGTGAAGCTGCTTACATATTGGGCATTAAGATCTATAGAGATAGATCAAGACGCTTGATTGGACTTTCACAATGCACGTACCTTGATAAAGTGTTAAAAAGTTCAATATGGATCAGGCGAAGAAAGGGTTCTTGCCTGTATTACAAGGTATAAAGTTGAGTCAGACTCAATGCCCGACCACTGCAGAAGATAGAGAGAAAATGAAAGGAGTTCCCTATGCTTCAGCCATAGACTCTATCATGTATGCAATGCTGTGTACCAGACCTGATGTGTGCCTTGCTATTAGTTTGGCAGGGAGGTACCAAAGTAATCCAGGAGTGGGTCACTGGACGGCGGTCAAGAACATCCTGAAATACCTAAAAAGGACTAAGGATATGTTTCTCGTATATGGAGGTGACAAAGAGCTAGTCGTAAATGGTTATGTCAATGCAAGCTTTGACACTGATCCAGACGATTCTAAATCGCAAATCGGATACGTATTTTTGTTAAAGGTGGAGCTGTAAGTTTGTGTAGTTCTAAACAAAGCGTCGTGGCGGGATCTACATGTGAAGCGGAGTACATAGCTGCTTCGGAAGCAGCAAATGAAGGAGTCTGGATGAAGGAGTTCATTTCCGATCTAGGTTTTATACCTAGTGCATCGGGACCAATGAAGATCTTCTGTGACAATACTGGTGCAATTGCCTTGGCAAAGGAATCCAGATTTCACAAGAGGACCAAGCACATCAAGAGACGCTTCAATTCCATTCGGGACCAAGTCCAAGTGGGAGACATAGAGATTTGCAAAATACATACGGATCTGAATGTTGCAGACCCGTTGACTAAGACTCTCTCACGAGCAAAACATGATCAACACCAAGACTCCATGGGTGTTAGAATCATTACTATGTAATCTAGATTATTGACTCTAGTGCAAGTGGGAGACTGAAGGAAATATGCCCTAGAGGCAATAATAAAGTTATTATTTATTTCCTCATATCATGATAAATGTTTATTATTCATGCTAGAATTGTATTAACCGGAAACATCATACATGTGTGAATACATAGACAAACATAGTGTCACTAGTATGCCTCTACTTGACTAGCTCATTAATCAAAGATGGTTATGTTTCCTAACCATAGACATGTGTTGTCATTTGATTAATGGGATCACATCATTAGGAGAATGTTGTGATTGACTTGACCCATTCCGTTAGCTTAGCACTTGATCGTTTAGTATGTTGCTATTGCTTTCTTCATGACTTATACAAAGTTCCGACAACTATGAGATTGTGCAACTCCCGTTTATCGGAGGAACACTTTGTGTGCTACCAAACGTCACAACATAACTGAGTGATTATAAAGGTGCTCTACAAGTGTCTCCAAAGGTACATGTTGAGTTGGCATAATTCGATATTAGGTTTTGTCACTCCGATTGTCGGAGAGGTATCTCTGGGCCCTCTCGGTAATACTCATCACTTAAGCCTTGCAAGCATTGTAACTAATGAGTTAGTTACGAAATGATGTATTACGTAACGAGTAAAGAGACTTGCCGATAATGAGATTGAACTAGGTATTGGATACCGACGATCGAATCTCGGGCAAGTAACATACCGATGACAAAGGGAACAACGTATATTGTTATGCGTTTTGACCGATAAAGATCTTCGTAGAATATGTAGGAACCAATATGAACATCCAGATTCCACTATTGGTTATTGACCGAGAATAGTTCTAGGTCATGTCTACATAGTTCTCGAACCCGTAGGGTCCACACGCTTAACGTTACGATGACAGTTTTATTATGAGTTTATAAGTTTTGATGTACCGAAGTTTGTTCGGAGTCCCGTATGTGATCACGGACATGACGAGGAGTCTCGAAATGGTTAAGACATAAAGATTGATATATTGGACGACTATATTCGGACACCGGAAGTGTTCCGGGTGATTTCGGAGAAAACCGGAGTGCCGGAGGGTTACCGGAACCCCCCCGGGAGAGTTAATGGGCCACATGGGCCTTAGTGGGAAGAGAGAGGGGCGGCGAGGGTGGGCCGCGCGCCCCCTCTCCCTCTGATCTGAATTGGACTAGGAGGGGGGGGCGGCGCCCCCCTCTTTCCTTCCCCCTCTCCCCCTTCCTTTCCCCCTCCTAGTAGGAGTAGGAAAGGGGGAGTCCTACTCCTACATGGAGGAGGACTCCTCCTCCTTGGCGCGCCCCAAGGGGCCGGCCGGCCTCCCCCTTGCTCCTTTATATACGGGGGCAGGGGGCACCCTAGGACACACAAGTTGATCTACGGATCGTTCCTTAGCCGTGTGCGGTGCCCCCCTCCACCATATTCCACCTCGGTCATATCGTCGCGGAGTTTAGGCAAAGCCCTGCGCCGGTAGAACATCATCATCGTCACCACGCCGTCGTGCTGACGGAACTCATCCCCGACGCTTTGCTGGATTGGAGCCCGGGGAATGTCATCGAGCTGAACGTGTGCTGAACACGGAGGTGCCGTACGTTCGGTACTTGGATCGGTCGAGTCATGAAGACGTACGACTACATCAACCGCGTTGTGATAACGTTTCCGCTTACGGTCTATGAGGGTACGTGGACAACACTCTCCCCTCTCGTTGTTATGCCATCACCATGATCTTGTGTGTGCGTAGGAAATTTTTTGAAATTACTTCGTTCCCCAACACTCGTGGGGTTATAACAGTCAATGGAAATACAGGCCGCTCCCTCCATACGGAAGAGCACACTGCAGCCCTCACGGCAGAAGTACAAAGTAGCCTCCTCCGACAAATAGCCAATTCGGCAACAACATCCCCGAACACCATCAAGCGAGTCTGGAGTACCCCGCAACAGGACCGTCAGGCACGCCAAGAGCTCGATTAGCAATCCGGCCTCCACCCCAGCCCCATTCAGGCGGCGTTCGTGCCACGCGTACACAACTACGCGCTCAAAATACCATGGGCATAGGTGGAGGCGAGACGGCAATGTGGCCAGAGTGCGGTTCAGCCGCCATGAGGCCCGCATACCATTTTTTTTCTTTTTTTCAAGACCCCACTTTCGTGCAGCCCCTTCAGAGAGATCGGATAACCGGACTCATTACCGAGGGAACACCAAGGAGGCAAGAAGCTTTGCACACAAGGGAATACTCATGTGGTCTACTCCAATGATCGTTATACCTGTTCTTACATACCCGCATGTAGCCCGTCCTTGGATAGGACATGTCAAATAGTCCTATTTCTTTCTGCTTAATGCATTAATTGTACACCTACGCCTTGCCGTATTGTCCAAATAAATTGGAAGTAGTACACAATGTCTGCTTCTTATTACTATCTTCATATTTTCCGTTGAATATTTATTCAATATTGTATCCGTACATTTTGGTACGCTCAGTTTAACAGGGGCTTCTTATCGAGCCCCATAATATGGCAAGAAAAGTCCGAACACTTTCGACAGTGCGGCACCCCGAACTTATAGCATTATATGCATCAACTCCGAATCATGTCTTGGGTCAATAGTTGGGTTAGCCTGGCTCCCTTGTTTTGGTACCTTACGTTCCATTATATCGGCTAAGGTAGCGCAGGGAGATCTACTGTGATTGTGTCCCGGTTCTTCCGGACGAGCACCTCAGTAGAGAAAGTCGAAAACTGACCGTCATGATGCGACGAGAGCTGGTCGCTATTCGCGAGGTACTAAATCCCTAAAGATTTTTTCCGCTTAAGGTGAGGAATCGGCCTTGCCCGATTTAGGTGTGTATAACGCCCCAGTTCGGCCTTCCGAATACTAGGGGCTTCACCGAAATTTAAAATTATAGACTTCTATGGCCAAGTGAGAGTTATAAAGCCGAATAGTCCTATTGCCTTGTTCGCTGCACTAAACACCTCCTTAAAGGACCAAGAATTTGGAAAAAGAGTGTTTGGGTTTTCCACCAACACCCCAGTACTAGTTACAAGGGGGCGGAAGTCGACGACTGGCCTACTTTCAGATTTTGATAAACGGCCGCAGAGAAGGTAATATTTTAAATCAAACAAAGTGTTATATAGCGCAATCAAACTCGTCCTCATATTACACAGACGACATGAGTACATTTACTCGAAAATCATGTTCTTAGGACATTAATTTTCCACAAGCCGAGCGCCTTTCATAACGCCATTATAATATTTTTTGGGGTAGCGATGCTCCTTGCCCTTCGAGGGTCCATCCTTCACGAGCTTCTCAGCATCCAGTTTGGCCCAATGCATCTTCGCGCGGGCAAAGGCCCGTCGGGCACCCTCAATACATACAGACTGCTTGATATCTTCTGGCCGTGGACAGGCATGCACCATCCGCTTCACCAGGCCAAAGTAGCTGCCGGGTAGGGGCTCGCCAGGCCACATACGGACTATGAGGTCCTTCATGGCCTGTTCGGCCGCATTGTGGAGGTCTACCAACTGCTTTAGTTGGTCACTTAGAGGCATCGGGTGTTCGGCCCTAGTATATTGGGACCAGAACAGCTTCTCCACAAAGCTCCCCTCTTCAGCGCGATAGAACTCCGCGACATCCGAAATGCTTCGTGGCAGATCTGCGAATGCCCCTGGAGAGCTCCGGATTTGTGTAAGTAAAAGAAATGACCTCTCCACATGCTTGCTTTGCATAATGAATGTCTTGCCCTCCGCTATCTTCTTGGCCGCCTGGATTTCCTGGAGGGCCTTTTGGGCTTCGGCCTTGGCGTCGGCCGCACTCTGGAGGGCCTTCGCAAGCTCAGACGCTTGCGTCTCGAAGTCATGCTCCAAGGAGTCGAACTTATCGCCGAGCTGCTGGAGCTCTTGATGTACCTATCCCACCCGAGCATCTTGCTTCTCACGCTCAGTGCGCTCCGTATCCACATTGGCTTCGGCTGCAGACAACGCTTCCTTCAGGGCCGCCACTTCAGTCGCGGTCCCTATCAAAATCCATGATGCTTTTTTTTAGCATCACAAACTTTTGATCCTCTATATGACATATGGACGGGGTTTCACTTACCTTTGTTCTCCTCGAGCTGCTTCTTCATGAGTCCGAGATCTTCTTCGGCCTACCCCAGTTCGTGCTTGAGTCCGGCAACCTCAGCTGTGCACGCAGGGGCGGTCAGCAGCAGTGCCTGTTTGTTCATGCAGAACAGTATTATTAGCTTCGTGTGGTTTTTTAGTTGACCCTCCATTTGGCTTTTCTTTCAGAACACCAACCAGAGTATCAGGGGCTGCTGTCTATCATGTGATATTTGCTCACACTTCTTTACCTCAAAGCCTGTTAGCAGGCTGGTGCAGGCTTCGGTCAATCCGCTCTTGGCGAACCGAACCTTCTCAATCACCGTACCCATAAGCGTACGGTGTTCATCGTTTATGGAAGTGCCTCGAAGCACTTCCAACAAATTATCGGCACGGCCGGCTCGCCCTCCTCTGTGAGGGACAGCTTACTAGAATTCGGAACCTTTGTAGGCTCCGGCGCAGTGACGGGCTGGGAGCCATACTTGTTGTGGCTCCCGTCACTATAATCCATGGGGGTCTCACCCCCCATGTGTGCGGCGCCCGGGATTTTACCTTGGGGCGTCTGTGGAACCATCGCCTCCTGCTCTGGCATCCTCCGTGACAACACCTCGTTGTCATCCGCAGGTCGTGGGGAGGTGGCCGTCGGGAGTGAATTCATCTCCGACTCGTCCAAAGACTCCTCCGAAGAGGACACGCCGAGATTGGACCCGACCAGACTGCATATACGTGTTCGGCGTCATTACAAACCATGAGGTCAAAGTCACACAGAAAATATTGTGAAATGCGTATACTTACGACCTCGCCCGAGGTTTGCCCTTGGGCAGCCACTCCTCATCGCTGTAAGCGGAGGTAGCGGAGTGATCTGGAAGGGATGCCTTTCCCTTCTTTGATGTCCCGGCCTCCCCCGATGGGGTGGCCTTCCTTTTCTTCTCCTCCCTAGCATGGGGAGGGGGCACATCTTCATGTTTTCCCCCGTCTTTGGGGGTGGGGGGGAATCTTCCTCGTCATCTTCGGATGACGACTCTATCACGGCCTTGCACCGGAGACCTTTTCTGGTCCCCGCGACCACCTTCTTGGACCCTTCAGCCCCCTCAGTTGAGGCGGCCTTCCTCTTTCTCTCCTCCCCTTCGTGGGAGGAGTGCGCCTCGTCATCTTTTGGCGAGGCGTCCGGTGCGGCCTCGCGCCGGAGACCCTTCCGGGTCCCCTCGGCCTTCTTTTTGGCCTTATTCTCTGTCACCTTATAAGGCGCCGGAACCAGCATCTCCCCTAGGAGTGCATCTACTGGATCCTTAGGCAATCGAGCTGGACAGTCAATCCGCTCCGCCGCCTCCACTCAATCCTGTTCGGTTAGCATGGTGACTTAAAAATATTCCCACGAATGTACTAGGAAGGGAACATCTTGTAATAATCAGGGGACTTACCAGACTGGCGAGGCGCTTTGCACTGAGCCCCCGGTCCTCGGAAAGGAGAGGGGGAACTTCGCTGGTCTTGAACAACACCTTCCCGATTTCTTTGTGTGCTGTGTCGAAGAGCTCTAGCAGCATCTGGTGTTCGGCCAGGTCGAACTCCCACATATCAAATGCCCGTCTTTGACACGGGAGAATCCGGCGAATGAGCTTGACCTGGACCATGTTGTCAATCTTGATCTTCTTGTCCCTCATACTCTTGATGCATGTCTCGAGTCCGGTCAGCTTCGTGGGTTCACCCCAGGCCAGACCCTTCTTTTCCCAAGAAGTGAGCCACATGGGGATTCCAGATCTGAATTTGGGGGCTGCCACCCAGTTGGCGTCGCGCTGTTCGGTGATGTAGAACCACCCTAATTGCCATCCTTTTATGGTCTCCACGAAGGAGCCGTCGAGCCATGTGACGTTGGGCATCTTGCCCCCCCATGGCGCCTCCGCAGTCCGCCTGTTGGCCACTCATGATCTTAGGCTTCACGCAGAAGATTTTCAACCACAGGACGAAGTGAGGCTTGATGCGGAGGAAGGCCTCGCACACGACGATAAACGCCAAGATGTTGAGGACGAAATTCGGGGCGAGATCGTGAAAATCTAGCCCATAGTAGTACATGAGCCCACGGACAAACGGGTGGAGTGGAAATCCTAGTCCACGGACGAAATGAGGGATAAATACTACTCTCTAACGAGACTTCGGAGTGGGGGTGATCCGTCCCTCTGCCGAAAGCCTGTGTGCTCTGCTCTCGGCCAGGTATCAGGGCTCCCGAAGCTTGGTGATGTTCTCCTCTGTGACAGAGGAGGCCATCCACTTGCCTCCCGCTCCGGACATGCTGTAGTCCTATGGAGAAGGTGAGAACTTGGGCGCTGGAGCTCGAGGGTGCGAGAATGGATGAGCAAAGGAGGAGGAAGGCGTGGGTGAAAACGGGAGATATCTGTCCCTTTATAAAGGCGATGTAGAATGTGCGCCTCCCCACTTGCCTCTCGAAATCTGTTATTTTTTCAAGCGCCTCGATTGATGGCGCTGGTTGGGTTACCCATACCCGTATTTATGGAGATCCCGCGATAAGGGGACACGATCTCTGCTTTGACAAGACGTGCCAAAGAAAGCACCTCGCGATGTGTGCGGAAGCAGGTTGTAGAAAACGGTACGAATAAATTACCGAGCCGTGGCGTGATGTCACACTACGAAACGTTGTCAGCAGATCAGATTCGTGGATTATTATTCTCTCTACGGTGGTATATGGAATTTATCTTGCAGAGCCGGACATGGTCCTTGTGTTCGGAATTTATCTTGGAGTATTCAGAGATGGAACCCGCCTCGCAATGCAGAAGACAATCTACGCGCCAGACTCATCGTCATTGAAGCCTGGTTCAGGGGCTACTGAGGGAGTCCTGGATAAGGGGGTATCCAGACAGCCGGACTACATACTTTGGCCGGACTGTTGGACTATGAAGATACAAGATTGAAGACTTCGTCCCGTGTCCGGATAGGACTCTCCTTGGCGTGGAAGGCAAGCTTGGCGACTCGGATGTAGATCTTCTCCTCTGTAAACCGACTCTATGTAACCCTAGCCCCCTCCCATGTTTATATAAACCGAAGGGTTTAGTCCGTAGGACACAACAACAATCATACCATAGGCTAGCTTCTAGGGTTTAGCCTCTCTGATCTCGTGGTAGATCAACTCTTGTAATACTCATATCATCAAGATCAATCAAGCAGGAAGTAGGGTATTACCTCCACCAAGAGGGCCCGAACCTGGGTAAACATTGTGTCCCCAGCCTCCTATTACCATTAGCCTTAGACGCACAGTTCGGGACCCCCTACCCGAGATCCGCCGGTTTTGACACCGACAGTCGTCCACAGCAACACCTCGACGTCCCTCATCCACCGTACCGGATGAGGATCCATTGTCGATTTGGTCGTCCCGCCGGTTCAGCCACCCCATCCTCCAACACCAAGGAGCTACCCCGACGTTCCCCTCGTCTTTCGCGCCACCTCCATTCCCACACCACTGTCTTCACCTGCACCATCGGAAGAGTAGCATCATCATTGTTTCCTCGGATGAAGCTGCGGCCTAATCGGCACCACCAAAGAGGTTGTACACTAATCGCCGCATTTTATTCTTGGTTCAATCTCACGGTGCTGCCGGTGCTTGGTCCCAAGCTGACACGGCATGACTCCATCCACGGCGGCATTGCCGGTCACTTCCTCCACGACGTCGCTCCCTCGGCAGTGACGTCCACATCAGTAGGAGCTGCTGCTGCTTTAGCTCTCGCTCGTGCTGCTGCTCTACTCTTGCTCTCGGTCCCCTGCCTGGTCTGCTCTTGCTATTGCTCTTGCTCGCGCTGGTGATCTCGCTCTTGGTCTTGCTTGTGATGCTGCTCCGATTTAGCTACACTTCAGTCGACTGAATCAACTTTTGGGCTAGTCTATTTTCAGGGGGTGGGGGGCTCGCCGGAGTTAAGGAAGAACCAGCCGCAGCGGGAAGGGGGGCTCGTCGGAGAGGTACCCCACTATCTATCTTAGGGTTCAGGGTGGGTGTCGGTGTCAAAACCGGCGGATCTCGGGTAGGGGTTCCCGAACTGTGCGTCTAAGGCAAATGGAAATAGGAGGCTGGGGACATGATGTTTACCTAGGTTCGGGCCCTCTCGATGGAGGTAATACCCTACTTCCTGCTTGATTGATCTTGATGATATGAATATTACAAGAGTTGATCTACCACAAGATCATAGAGGCTAAACCCTAGAAGCTAGCCTATGATTCTGATTGTTGTTGTCCTATGGACTAAACCCTCTGGTTTATATAGAAACCGAAGGGGGCTAGGGTTACACAGAGTCGGTTACAAAGAATGAGATCTAACATCCAAATCGCCAAGCTTGCCTTCCATGCAAAGTAGAGTCCCATCCGGACACGGGACGAAGTCTTCAATCATGTATCTTCATAGTCCAATAGTCCGACCAAAGTATATAGTCCGGCTGTCTGGATACCCCCTAATCTAGGACTCCCTCAGTAGCCCCTGAACTAGGTTTCAATGACGATGAGTCCGGCACGCAGATTGTCTTCGGCAATGCAAGGCGGGTTCCATCTCTGAATACTCCAAAGTAAATTCCGAACACTTAAATCGTGTCCGGCTCTGCAAAATAATTCCCACATACCATCGTAGAGAGCACAATAGTTTATAAATTCAATCTGCTGATAATTTTTCATGGCGTGTCCTCACGCCGCTGCCCGGTTTGATACAAACCGTTTTTCCCAGCCTGCCACTACACGTATTGCAAGGCGGTTTTATTGGCACGTCTTGTCGAAGCAGAGATCATGTCACGCTTAACGCGGGATTCTCATCAATACGGGTGTGGGTAACCCAACTACGCCAGTTGGTATGACTCCTCGTTTTTAGGCAAGTCCCAAACGGTCACGCTGAGGACGCTTGATATTCT